>NW_009798336.1:3431-5964 GCF_000520075.1 Aphanomyces astaci | reverse complement strand
GCTCAACAAAGGTGACATCACGGCTCGTGAGCACGTAGTGTGTGTCAATGTTAAGAAGCTTGAACCCGCGAGATGTCTCGGGTAAGCCGATGTACATGCACAGCATGCCTCGTGGAGACAATTTGTTCGCACGCATGGGTGTGTTGATATGGGCATAGGCCACACATCCAAATACTCGGAGTCGATCGTAGTCTGGATGGCTTTGATGCCATAGACGATATGGTGTGTCACCACTAATCGTGGTAGACGGCAGGATATTCGTGACGAATACTGCATGTGATACTGCCTCGCCCCACAGAAACTGTGGCAGGTTACCATGCAGTAGCATGGACCGGGCAATCGTGACGATCATGCCCATACGACGCTCGGCCACAGAATTCTGTGTCGGCGTGTAGGCATTCGTATAGGTCAATCGGGTTCCGTATTCGGGGTTTCCTCTAACTCACTTAATGGTGAGTGATGATAGCATAGCTCGAGGATGTCGGAGCGATAGCGCGTCCGTGCATCCCGGCAGAAAGTACTGTACTTTTCGTACAGCTCTGCATGATGTACACGAAGGTGTATCGAGTAAAATCGTCAATAAATGTCACGAAGTATTCCCCTCAGAGATGGAGGGGATGTTGATCGGCCCCCAGATGTCAGAGTGCACTCGTTCGAGAGGCCTCGACGTCTTTGGGAGTTTGTTTTTGGAAAAGGGAAATACCTTGGACTTTGACCTTAGACATGTGTCACACGAGGCATGAGCCGTGACGGCTTGCCGTGAGATCCGAAAATCGAAGAGGTTCGAATGACGCCGCAGAATGCGGAGCTTGTCATGACTGGTGTGGCCCAAACGATGGTGCCACTGCATGGTGCCCTGGGCACTGGACTTTGTCAGAAGGACAGTCGTGGCTGGGCCATGCACATGAATGTGGGGTAGCGTCGGTATGACGTACAACCCTGAGTGCGGCGCATAGTCTGCCTTGAACTCGCCATCGTATGTCGCTAGAGTCCATACGTTGAGATCGATGGAGACAATTCGGTGTCGATCCATGTGTAGGGCTCGACCAACGGAAAAGAGGTTGAAGTGTAGTTGTGGGATGTGGTATACATCCTGCAGATAGATCGCCAATGGGTCGCCGTTGGAGCCAGTGACGTAAAGTCTAACTGTGTCGCGACCTATGACGTGTAGTGGGTGGCCATCGGCTGCACCAGCTAGTGATGAGTAGGTTGCGTATGTGACGAACCATTCTCGTTTCAAGGTGGAGTGCTTAGAAGCACCACTGTTGACTGTCCATAGACAGGAGTCTAGTTGTTGTTGAACTATAGGACTAGTCGGTGACACACGAAGTGCCCAGCCAGTAGCTGTATATAATAGTGACCGCGATATAAATGTATCGAGCGAGTCAAAATGTGGACGAAAGTCTTTTAGTATTTTCGAAAGTATTTTCGGAATTATACTTGAATTGTTGGTGGACTGTTGTAGTACCGAAAACGAGACATGTTTGTGTTGTTCAAGAGGTGTCGTTAATCTAGGCAATGATGCCGATTGAATTTCATTTAATCTAGGAAATGATGCCGATTGAAGTTCATTTAATCTAGGTGTAGATAATCGAGGCATTGATGCCAATTTGTTGTCACGAGATGTCGTAATTTTTGGCAAAGGTGCCTGTTCATGAAGACTGAAATAACGAGTCTGGTCATGTTGACGAGAAGCGTCGCTGCGATTTACGCTACGCCTACGACTACGATGGTCATTTCCACCGGTATTTTCACCGGGGCCACCTTGGTGGGTGCCCCGCCGGTCATCCTGGACGGGGTACAACTCTGGAGGAGCCAAACAATGATAATCATCATTGAAGAAATCATCAGGCGATCGCGCGAGTGGTTGCGATCGCCGTGGTGGCGAAACGGACTTTGGTCACGTTGATCGCGTCGGTCCGAAGACGAGACTCTTTGTTGGCTGCCTTGGGCATAGCCGCGGTTGGAATAACCGCCGTGGGCGTAGCCTCCTCGGTTTTGACCGCCATGGGCTAGGCCTTGTTGGAGTGCGTTGAGCAGCGCACTAACATCAACTTGGTGATGGGCGGATCGACCGCCACGACCGCCTCCACGACCGCCGCGTGGGCGATTGGTGGGTCTTTTTTCGGGGTGGGAATGCCCACTACCCTAGCCGTGTTGGTTTCGTCGACCACCGCCGTGCGGTGGGAGTTGCCCTGGTGGGATCGCCACCCATCCGGGTGGGAAAACAAAATCGCGTCGCACCGCGTTTTGGTGAAATGCACGAGAAAGCTTCGTGCAATCTATCGTGCGGTGACCTGCATGTGCGCAGTAGTCACAATAGCCGCGATCTTCGCGTGGCATGTCGCGCTGGGAGCGCCATGGACTGAGGCCGGTCGTTTGACCGTAGCCATCATAGCTCGAGAGGCGTAACGCGCTCAGTCGAGTGGTTTCGGGCGCTTGGCCCGAACCATGAACCGGAACGGCATGAGCCGTCGGTTTGGGACCCAAGAAATCAGGGTATTTCTGGGTCAACTCGTGCCAGTGCTGCGGT
>NW_009798336.1:0-609 GCF_000520075.1 Aphanomyces astaci | reverse complement strand
CGAACGATGTTCGGCCAGGTATTCCATGATGGGATCGATGAGCTTGGGCGCCACGTCATCAAGGACTGGTGGCGGGAGTGGTGGCTCAGATGACGGTCGAAGGACTGCGTCGTCGATGTGCCGACGCAATTTCTTGGTGTCGCCATCGAGGACGCGAAATGCACGCGTCAGGCCCTTGATGCACCACTTGGCTTCGACTCCAGTGCATTGCGTCGCTTGAGTGGTCAGGCCTTCTCCTTGGAGGACGATCGTGGTCAACTCAAAGTGCCACTCGTCAAAGCTGTCGAGTCCACGCAGGTGGTGGACGACAGAGAGGGTTGGACGGGTTGCCGCATCAGAGGATGCGGTGGAAAGGTGCAAAAGCCAGGGGGAACACTGGGTGGTTGCGGGTGAAACGGAAAGTAAATTTGCTTAGCTACCAGTGAGAACAACTGGCTCTGAAGGCTAGACGGACTAGGTAATGGCTAGCCAATCAGGACACGGCATCCGAATGATGTACCGGCTATCTACTATGTTTCGGGGTTTCGGGGTTTCGGGGTGAAGGGAGGTGCCGGGAGAACACAAAAACAAACGGAGGTGTGGGTCCGAAGGGGTGAATTAAAAATTAAG
>NW_009798335.1:269613-290184 GCF_000520075.1 Aphanomyces astaci | reverse complement strand
CCCTTCAACTTTGATGCGCGAGCCGTCCTCAACGCCCTGCGTCGCTTGAAGACTAATCCAGTCTTCATCAGTTACAAACTCTCGTACTCGTCTTCGACACAAAAGTCCAATACACATCCCAATATTTGGCGGGTGTATTTTAACACGCCCTCTCAGCCAGCGGCGCTGCTGGTGAAGGGACACCCGGTAGACCAAATCATGCTGCACGGGGTACATTACGGCGTGTTCGTCAAAGATTACCAACCTGCACCGACTGGCAATGCTCGTCGACAAACTCACTGTATTGATCTGGAGAAACTGCTGGCGACACCCAATACTTTTCCTGAGGCACAAACATAGGAGGGAGATAATAAACGGGCTAAAATACACACTACCGACGCAGTGACAACTCATGTACCACCACAGGAAAAGCACAGTTGGACCCCCACTGCCGACACCCGTGGATAACGTTTGTAGAGTGGTTTTGCAATTGTCTCCGAACCATGCTTTTGTGTCAGTGGCAGTTCGAACGGAATATCAAACATAACGTTAAGAAAATACTTGCGGAAGAATTCACACAAAAAGAAACGGCACATCACTGGTAGGCCACGTTAGTTGTGTTTCACGAATGCGTTGGCGTTCTGCACACAAATATCCGTATAAATATGGTACTTCGAAGTAAATTATTCGGATATCATTCCACGGCGGGAAATCACTTTGTCCAGCGATGGTGCTCACGCGGAGGGAGTTGTCCTTGCTTGCCCCTTCGTTAAATCAACGACACAACGACGTCGTTACTTAGTGCTGTGTGCGTTAAGCGCCCAGTTATCCCAGACATCCGGTACAACGTCAATGCTGTGTCCGACGCCAACGCACTGCTGGACTTTCGCTTCGACGTCATGGGAATGAATAAATTGGGCTACTACTGTACTACTTGGTCTCCTGGCTGTGGTGATTGCTACTCAACGCTACCGTGCTTCCCGGGACGAAGTGATGTGTATCTGCTCGGCCGGCTGGCATTTCCAACTTGGACGCCCACGACTTCATTACAGTACCTCAAGCGCCTTACTTCGCTTGGAATGGGCGGTCAGCATTCACCTGAAGAAGCATGACATCTTCGTTGTCGTTGAAGACACGGCGGCGCTGAGGCCAATCAAGAGCTGCACCACCCGCCACTCAAACCTAAGTTTGGTTGGAGGGTCGTGCAGTTCTTGATTGACCAAGAACCGCCAATCATATGTACTCCGGAGTAGTTATCACGGAGGCCAATCCGTGAGATCTGCACTTTATCCAATCACGGGGCCAAATTTAGTCATTTCTGTCTTATACAGACAGTACTGTACAGTACTTCGAAGAATTAATACTACGTATTAATATGTGTTTATTACACACTACTTCGTACACGAAGTACATGTGAGTGCAACATGACAAAGTGGCGACAATCCGTTACGCAATCAGTGTAACTGTTGCGTGATAATCCTTCGAGCGCACTCAAGATGGCGACACCCAGTCGTGAGAAGGCGGCGCGCAACATTCTCAAGCAAAGGCATGTTACCCCGTACAAAATGAACAATCGAGATGCACTCATAAAGCAGAGGGAATGCGGTTGGAATGATCACTACTTGCTGCCACTGCAGCCGAGCGACGAGGTTTGAATTCTGCTACAATCTTTCTACATTCGATGATTCGACCTATGTGCATCAGGCCTCAGCCAAAGCCAAGAATGGCACCAATTATGTTTCCGCTTCGTTCACAGATCTTCCAGGACCGGAGAACCAAAACCACCTTCGTAGCGGCGGTACGTACTTTCATCAAAAATGTAACACCACTTAATCAGGGGCAAGGCTTCCTGAATAAAGCTAAGAATCCAAGACCGCGAAAAACACCACCAAACGGCAAGTTGGAGCCCATTCAAGTACCGAAGCCAATACGCGAGGTATTTATTTTAGCATACTGGTTCTGACCACTGCGTGGTAGGCTGATCATGGAGATGCCCAATTACGGCGACGAGCAGTAGCTTCGATCGAATACCGAGAAGAGATTATCAAGCAATTGTCGGATTTTATTACATGCATTCCAGTCAAAGTCCGACAAAAGGGACACGTGCATGTGCATGGAGCGAAGCCACATCAAAGTTTACCCGCGAACTTGAAGCCCAAAGATATCACGAACATCATCAAACAAGTACTGAATGGGCAGTTACACCAAGTGATGTTTTACAGGGGGGAGTTCGTAGATTTCCACCGAATTGCAAGTCGCTGGGATTCGATGTGTTGAGTCTATTGTGGCATGGATGCTTCACCAGCGCAACGCGTCCGAGACACCCCCTGTATTCGTTTGGAAGCAACAAAACTACTTTGTGCACATGTACTCGGACCTCGACTTTCTCGTCGACGAGCTTCGATCCCGAGGTATCCCTATCCCGCCGGAATTCACAAAATCCAACCCCCTGCTCGTGAATTCGAATCAACGCCTCGGGCGAGTTTGCGCAGCACAGTCGATTGTTGTCGAGATGGTGGAAATGGCAAAAGTTCACCATCGCCCATCGCCAAGCAGTCCACCCACCAGTAAACTGTCGACACCCCCTTCCGCTCAAAGGGCCAGAAACAACTCAAGGTCGTTGGTGCGTGGGGATGTAGGCAGTGGAAGCAACGCTCTGGTCAACAGCACGAGTTCCGTGGACAAAAGTCAAGAAAACAGCACACCAACCACAACAAGGGACCGAGAGTGTGTCTTGGATCTAATGCATTCTGAGACTGGCGCCTTGCACCAAGATGTACCATGTCTTAAGGACGATTCTAAATCGTCCCTACGACGCGATATCTCTCACGAAGGAGCGACAAGCAATGCACAAACACACCTCCAAGAGCCACCAGCCCCCGACGCATCCTTCTCTCAAGACAATAACTCGCACGCAAACCTTGGGAGTATTCAAAACCAAGAAATGCATGCCCTGGACGAGGCAATCCAAGACACGTTACCCTCGCACCCCAACCATGACATACCAGCATTCACCGGTATCCCAGTCATCACACGTTACCCAGCCCCCAGGAACCACGATGAAGGGAATAACCAGCCTAAATCGCATCCCATGTCTTGGCAAGAATCACTGGCAAACATTCCCATACCAGCCAGCGCAATTGCAGCACTGAGCTCGTGCTTGGAACCAAACGAGTGGAATTCCACGTCGGTGCTCCACATTCTGCACGACAGTCGCGCTTGGTTTGCCGCTGATTTGATTGGCATCGTTTGCGTTGTGGACCAAAATCTGCGCATTGTGTGTGCGAGTGTGCTGGACGTGATCGACACAGCCATGGCGCAACTGTTGGTATCGTTGCAATGCTTCGTACAAAGCAACTCATGTTCGGCCGCGGAAATCGAAGTCGACGACATCTTGGACGCGTTGACGTCGTCCGTGCATCCCCCCGACGTCCTCGTCAGCATGGCGCTCGAAGTTGCACAACAACTTGCAATGGTGCAGCCGTCGATGGTCGAACGGTTGCGATCGCCCAAATCCGCCGAGCTCTTGCGCTACTTGTACCCGTTTATCATGAGCGACAAATCAAAAGCGAGTTCGTGCTGCCAAATGTTCGCGATGTTGGCACCGATTGTGGATTTTGCCGTGCATCCATATCTCCTAGACTACCTGGGCAAAGGGATGCTCGTCATGGCCAATATCTCCATCGACTCCACGCTTTCCAAACTGTCGATCGTGTGCGATCGGACTCACCCGTTGACCACCAGCATACACAGTATTGACGACGCAACTGGGTGGAACTCGCTGTTTGACTTGTACCCGTTCTTTGCCTCCGCATACGGAGAAAAAATGGTCAACCACACCCTTGTGGAAGCGGGAGAGGGCAGAGGCCCGTTGAAGGAATGGTTCAGCCTCGTTTGGCGCGAGTTGTCCAGTTCGTGGGCGCGATCCTCTTCGCTGCCGACCCCGAATCGCACACTGACAATCCACGGTCGTACAGTGCATGCGCCGAACATGGTTGACACTTGGGGCGTGCAAACTGGCCATCGAGTGGATGTGACCATGCCGAACAGAGCTTCGACTTCGTGTCGCGTGGTCCAGCTGGTGGATGGCAACTCTGTGGTGGTGGATCAGACTCTCTCGACCGACGACGTAGTTGTCGACAGTGCAGACTTGACGTGGTTCACCCCCCAAGCTCCGATTTTCTTGTACATTCAAGACTCGGAAAGTTACTTTTTGAACGAAGTGACCGCGCAAGCGAGGACCAAGGATCTCGAGTTTGTTGGCTGGCTGGTTGCCATGGCGATGTTCCATCAAGTGACGCTTGAATGCAGACTCAACGTCGTCTGGTTTGACCTGTTGCTGGGGGCAGAGCTGACGTTAAGTCACATCCATGCCTTGGATCCGTCCTTGCACAGCTCATGGACGCAGCTAAGCTCGATGGATAACTTGCACGCATTTCTCGAAATGGAGGAATTGCCTGCCACCATGACCGCCGTCGAATACGTCAACCACGCTCTGCAAGTCAAGGCGACGACCTTCGCGTGGCAGATTCACGCCGTACGAAGGGGCTTCACGAAGGTGCTTCCCCTCGCTGGCTTGAAACAGTGCATGATGTCCCCGCAAGACTTTCAATTCCTGGTGCATGGTGAAATTCCAAGCGAGTAGTACAGCATACCTCTACCAATCCCACTCTAACTATGTACTAGTCCTGGCCACATCAACTTGCGCTCAATTTTCCTCGTGTCGATGGACAAAGAGTTTGAGGAGTGCAAACACTTCCACGATGCGTTTTGGCAAGTTGTCGACGCCATGACACCCGTGGAAACGCGGAAATTCGTCAAATTTGTCACGGGGGTCGACAAACTGCCCAGTCCAGGCACCGAGGTATGTACGACGTCGAAAAGTTAGCAAAAACGCGAGAATATGATCTTGTAGTTTCTTCGAATTGAAATCCCACACACGGCAATTGGCAGCTCGGAGCGACGAAAGCAGCTGTTGATGTTGCCTCAATCCCACGTACGAAGTTGCACATTCATATATATAGTCCCGTCTCAGAATCACCGTAGACTTGCGACAACATATTGGAATTGCCAAATTACTGGGATGGGTTGCGCGCGACATACGACGGACATTCCCCACCACTCGACGAGCTTGTGACTGTCCTTCGACACAAATTAATGTACTCTGTCGACAATGGAGGCGACTATGGTCTCGACGTGACAGCGGAGGGACCCGGGCGAGCAAAACGTGAAGAAGCCCAAGAAGAGCACGACGCATCTACTGACTCGCTGCAGTTGCCGTCGTTGATGGAGGACACGGCACCTGAAATACCAGAATTGGCGATCGACGTCTCCGTTCTACTGCCTCAGAACAACGTGGTTCAAGCCACCTTGGATACACCGAGCGATGAATCAGCCACGAAAGGTACTTCCAACGCCCCATCAATACAACCTATAAGTGGGGTCGACGACAATACCCCCAGAGCGTCGCACCACGACGGCGACGACGAGTACAGCTTTGACGACTTTGAACAGGTTGAATAATGTTAAGCACGTTGAAAATAACATGTTCACATCCATGAAAAAATCTTCCGCACGTAATTGGAAGCCACCCTCGCTTGGACTTACATTTGTTAGAAATATTGATTAGCCTCCGGTTTCCTTCCATAGGTTCCGCCATGTAGACATACTTCAGAGTTAAGAATAGAAATTTTCGGTTACGCCAACGGCGCACACTTGAAAGCATGGGCTCGTTTCCGTCGACGTCGCAGTCCAGCAAACGCGGGGGCACATCGCGGGACTTTGTGAAGAAGGATGATGGCGACAAAATCACCACATTACCGACGAATCAAAATCAATCGCGCGTCGGCTCGGTGTGCTACGAGCACCTGAAAGGCATCCCGCTGGCCACGTTGCTAGAATCGTCGGTTGGCTGTAAACATTTTACTGCCCTTTGCACTAAAATCAACCGTGACGACGTAGTGCAGCTGTACCTTGCCCTCCAAGGTATCCGAGATACCCCTGAGAGCCCCCCCACCACCACAACCAACCACCCGCCCGCCGTCATTGAGACCCATCTGCGGCGCATCACCAGCACTTCCCGGCTCAACAACAAGACGATTGCCAACCTTCGGATCAGTTTGAACGCGCTCGGCCAGACCAAGTCGATGTACGACGTCCAAGATATGATCAGCGAAATCACAGCAACCTTGACCGAGCAAGAGTACCAGTTCTGGCTCGTGTCGCAAGAAGGCCGGGACTTTGTGGGTGAGTCGGCTCGGTTCGAGGCCTTGCTGCAAGATCAAATCGCCATGTGCTACTTCCACCTCTTCCTCGTGCAAGAGTACTCGTCCGAGAACCTCGAGTTCATCGAGTCGGTGCTGCAATTCGAGTCGACTTGGATCCACTCGGACGTGGAAACCAACTACCAGCAGTCCAACGTCACCCATGCCAAGCGCATCGTGACATTATTTATTGAAGAAAACGCGCCACTGCAAATCAACGTCCCGAGCAAAATACGCATCCGCTTGGAGCGCAAAGTCATGAAAGACGGCGAAGCCCCCAAAGACGTTTTCCGCCTCGCCAAGAGCGAAATATCCACGCTCATTCAACGTGATAGCTGGCCGCGCTTTATCAAGTCCAGTTGGTGGAGCACATACCTCAACTACGATATGGCCAAAGAGAAGACTGACAGGCCGTCCTTCACCACACCCCTGGCCAAACGGCAACGCATTTACATCCAGTTTATCGGCGAGGACGACCTGACCAGTATTCTGAGTTCCGACTTGGGCCGTGAACACCTGCGCATCTTTTTGGCCCTAGAAATGAACACGGCGGACGGAAGCGCGGAATTTCTCGTGGCCATCCAGCAGTATCGCGTCTCCACATCGGAAAACGATCGATCCGATTTGGCCCAACAAATATTTGACACACACTTGGCCCACAATGCCCCCGCACCAGCCTTGCACGTGTCTCCCGACATCGTGGATGGTGCGAAAACCAATTTGGCAGGGCGGCACTTGGAAGCAGTGACCATCGAGTTTACCAAAGCTGGCGCCGCCACGGCGGCATTTCTGGAAGTCCACGTGTTGCCGAAATTCAAAATGAGTGGGCTGTATGCAAAATACCGAATATTGTCCCAACAACGGTTGCGCGTGGAAGATGGCCACGTTGGCGTGACAAACAGGAAAAGCTCGCTCGTGTGTTGATTACTCAAATCAATGTATATTATTATCGCTCAGCTACAGGCTGGGTATTCGAGTCGACGGAAGTAATCGTACGTATTTGAATGTGGTAGAACTTGGATTTTGGCAAGCTGCATCCGCTAGAGTAGTCTAGTTCGCGGGCCCTCGCTGCACATTCGCGCGTTCGGGTGATACGTAGTGAGCTTGTAAATACCGCGTAATTTCATTTCATTTCATAACTTGGATTTTGGAAGAGACCATGTTGTAATGAGCTCTAATTGGCACTACTGCATGAGACGCATTGGAAAGTGTTAATCTAACGTAAAAAAAACTGTTTAAGATAACTACCAATTTAGGATAACTTTGTATTGCCCAATCACACCTCGTTATTTGTTCGAGTCAAAACCTCTGTCATATACTTGTCTATTGGAATCACTATTCAAAACTCAAATATCGTAACGGACTCAAAAGTTATGTCCATTCTACTCCGACGCCTCCAAAAAAGTTATCTTAACTGTAAATTGGTTTTTTACGTTATCCGTAGGACGTGAATGACGTTGATGTGATCTTAACTTATCCCAGTGTGTTCCGCTTGAGCAAAAACTTACAGTTCGCTGTCAATGCTGGAAAAAATGGGTTACAAGCGCGCAATAAAGTACTAAGGGGAATAAGGGAAGTTCCAAGTTAACTAACTGTATTAATATTAATAAGTACTGTAGTAACTAAACGATGGCACGCAAATACTACAGTAGTAACGTTATGCAGTTGGCCCAGATCTTGTGATTATCGGGATACAACAAGCTTATCCGGCCGCATGGTGTATTCTTCGATTTGTCGAAAGGTCACACTTGGCAACTTAAGGTCGACGTGCGCCGCAGCCAAACGTGACCCCCATGGCACCGAAGAAGTCATCGCCGACAAAGAAGAAAGCGAAGGAGGTGAAGCAAAAACTTGGAGCATCCGACACAGCCCAAGATGCAGTTGGTGACGCTCCAGGCCCTGCAGCAGACATTGACGACGCAGATCTGTACCATGAACCAGTACGTGAACGAGTCGGTCGTCCCATCTGAACTAACACACACGGTTGCAGATAAAGAAGATTGTGATTCCCGACAACCAACTCCGCCTGAGTGAGCAAGAGCTCAAAGAAGAGTTTTCCAGGTGTGTGTTGTCCAAACCATATGCGAACATGACAATACCTCGATAGAGTGCTGACAGCAAACGACCCGAACGTACCAAACAACATCACCAAGTACAATTATAAGGAGCGCATGTACAAGGTTGATCCTCCAGGGCCAGGCGACAACTTGTACCTGCATCTGTCGTCGGAAGGGAGCATGATCCACAAGGAATCGGAAGACGCCAAAGTTCAGGCCGCGTACGACATGAAAAAGGCCGAAGAAGAAAAGGAGGCGCGAGATGCGGCCATTAAGCAAGCCAAAGAAGAGGCAGAAGCGAAGGGCGAAAAGATCGACGAGTCCAGCCTCCAGTTTGAATCAGGCAAAAACCAGTTCAATTACAGCGAGCGCGCAGCCCAGACGTACACGAACCCACTGCGCCAACGGTCCATCGAAACCGAGCCCCCGCCAGTGGTCAACTACATGGCCACGGTGACCCAGGTACGAATTCATAGTACAGGGTTTTGGTTTCGTGTTTAACAGTTTGATTCGTGTTTCGTAGTGGGATATCTACGACACGTACATGGAGTCGTACGAGCAACATCAGCGCGAGCAAATTCAGCTGCAAAAAGCGGCGCAAAAGAAAGAAAAGGAAGACAAGGACGTGGCGGACGTGGTCGTGGTGACTCCGTCGAAGAACAAGGACGACGACATGGTGCACAGTGCAGCGATGGGCAAGATCCTCCGCGTGATCGAGCGCATGGTGAACCAGAACGCTGAGGACGAAATCTTTCAGGACTTCAAGTACTGGGAAGACGCGTCCGACGCCTTTCGCGACGGCGAGGGGTCGCTCTTGCCGCTGTGGCGGTTTTCGTCCGAACGGGCCAAGAAGAAGCAAGTGACGGCGGTGTGTTGGAACCCGTGCTTTTCCGACTTGTTTGCGGTTGGGTACGGCTCGTACGACTTTTTGAAGCAAGGGTCGGGGCTCGTGTGCTGCTATTCGCTCAAGAACACGTCTCACCCAGAGTTCATCTTTGCGACCGAGAGCGGCGTCACGTGTCTGGACTTTCACCCGCAGCAACCGGCTTTGCTGGCAGTTGGGTGCTACGATGGCACGGTGATGGTGTACGACGTCCGCAACAAGATCAACCGACCCATCTACACGTCGACCATCAAGACGGGCAAACATACCGATCCTGTGTGGCAAGTGAACTGGCAAGAGGAAGATCTGGCGAAAGAGTTGAACTTTTTTTCGATTTCGTCTGACGGGCGCGTAGCCAACTGGATCATGAGCAAGAACGAGCTCAAGATGGAGCCTGTGATGCAACTGAAGCTCGTCAACACTGCCAAGGACGACCCCGAAGAAACGTCCTTGTCTGGCCTCGCTGGCGGGTGCTGCTTTGACTTTAACCGGTTCAGTGAACACTTGTTCGTCGTGGGCACGGAAGAAGGCAAGATCCACAAATGCTCAAAGGCGTACTCGGGCCAGTACCTGGAAAACTACACGGGCCACCACATGGCCGTCTATGCCGTGCGATGGAATCCGTTCCACGAGCGGTGCTTTCTGAGCTGCAGCGCTGACTGGACCGTCAAGCTGTGGGACCACAGCATCCCCGAGCCCATCATGTCGTTCGACCTGGGCAACTCGGTCGGTGACGTGGCATGGGCGCCGTACTCGTCGACAGTGTTTGCCGCCGTCACGAGCGACGGAAAAGTCCACGTATTCGATCTCGCCGAAAACAAAAACGAGCCGCTGTGCGAGCAAAAGGTTGTGAAAAAAGCCAAGTTGACGCACATTACGTTCAACACCAAGGACAGCATCGTGCTGGTGGGCGACGACCGCGGTGGCGTCAACTCGCTCAAGCTGTCGCCCAACCTGCGCAAGGTGGAGCCCGTGGACGAAGCCGCCGACTCGACCAAAGGGAGCAAGGAACGACTCAAAGCCGAGTTCGACAAGGTCGACAAGCTGCTAAACACGAACGACAATAAAGCATAGTCAAACGAACAGGAAATCAACACCCTCCATCATATATTAATCCTTGCTTCAAACGGCCACGACTGTCCATGCGTTGGTGGGACTAGTGAAATCGTGGCTGAGCAGCCCATTTCGATCTCGAATGGCTTGCAACAGATGCATACCGTTGTCCAGCCATCGGTAGAGGGCTTGGAATGGGGCCTTCATTTGGTCGATTTGGTCGACCAGTTTCCATTCCGGATGGGACTGGAATTGGAGCAGAGTTGTCGCTACGGACTCGGACATGGTTGCCCACGCCACGTGGCGGTTAAAGCGTTCGTAAAATCGGTGCGGATTAGTCAGCAGTTGGCATGCAAACTTCCAACTGGACGCCCCAGTGATGGTGCTTGGCTTTTTCAACGACGAAGCAGAGTAGCACATCATGGTTGCTTCCATCACCAGCGCTTCGGCGATCAAGTAGTTTTCAAAGTTGGGGGCGTCGATGCTGGATGCGTCACACGCTGCCACGTCATGTTGCTGTTGAACGAGGTCGTGTATTCGATGAACCAAGTCCACGTCTTGGCTTTCGCGGCCACCCAAGTGAAATTCTTCAGTGGGCACGACAAACACAGCCAGTCCCCGCCAATGCCCTTCCGTCAAGTAGTGTTGGACGGAGCGTCCTGTCAATCCAAAATTCGCGTCCTCGACGGTTTGGACATCTAACATATGGTCAGTAACCGTACACCTAACGACGAGGATGCGATGACGATGCCTACTTAACGAGGAAGAGTGTAGTTGCAGACATGATTTCAACCTGGCCACCGATTCTGGAGTGCAAAACGCACTAAAGCAGACGCGGACGGGAATAGCCTGGTGAAAGCAAACGTCCACGGCACCCCCGCCTCGCAAAACGTTGCAGATCCTGTTCAGGCACGATTGGCAATGCATAATTTCACCACATTCTGCCGGTTGTGAGGATGCATGGAGCGAGTTCTGGTCGTCACTGGTCACTTCAGAACAGGGGGCGCTTAGCCCCAACACGACAGAGCTGAGTCCGTTTGTGGTTCGAAGCACAGTCGAAAACGACACTGCTGCCGCGCCTTGACCCAAGGGCCCTCGGATCTGCATGGCTCGGAACACAAGGCCGCTTCGATACTCGAGTTTATCTTGCATGACCACGACAGTGACAAGGTAATACCGGCCATGCTGCTGAATGCCAAACCGAGCAACACTGAACATCCGAGCATACGTGCAAATGCAGTGCTGCAGCCACGGCACATTGACGGCACAGTTGACTCCATACACTCGTGTGTCGGCAAACATAGCACGGAGCTCTTGAGTTCCAAGCGATATTCCCAAGGGATTCACGTCGTCTTTGCACACGGTTGCGTAGTGGGTTGCTTCCCCGCCAGATGTGGATCGAACGACGTAGTTCATGCCACTGTCGTACACTTGGACGTGGGAACTCGGGCCATCCGTCAATGCAACCGAGCCAGCAAACACTATCGGGCACGACGTCAAGTCACCGATGCTATACGTCGTCACAGCCGTTGAAACTACACGTTGTCGTCGTCGTTGCCTGAATGTCACGTCCACTGCACTGTCGCAGGACGAGGCACACACTTCAAAGTCATTTGCGATGGTCTCGTCAATGTTGGTGGAGACTTCTACCACGGAATGGTTGCCCATACTGGCGACAACAAACGTCAACGTGGACGTTGTTTGTCTAAGGTAGATGGCGACCAATGCATATTCGTGGCCAAACGATGATGTCGAGGATGGCAACTTCATCCCTTCCTTGTGGATGCACACCACCGCCTCGTCGTCAACACGAGCTCGCAGTGGTCGCGGACACGCACTTCCACACCACACTAGATTAAAGCGGCGCTTGCGTTTCACATACACCACACAAAGCCACCGGCAAAAGAGTTCAAAACCTGACACGGCACGCCCGTACCCCCACGCGTCGTACTCGGTGTCGGACAGCCGCAACGACAGAACGGATGGCGATGCTTGGTACCCCACCACGAGAAACAGCAGCCCACTGGGAGTGTACCCCTGCGCTTTCTTGCATATAATGACAACGTTGGCGTCGCACTCGCCAAGTTTCAAGCCGCGCACGATGCAAGTAGGAACCAAGAGACGCTCGAAAAATCGGAGTTGATGCCTGGTTTTCAAGATGGGCGCTGGGCCGTTTTGTTCAAAAGAGAGGGGAACGGTGACGTCTAGGTCCTCATAAGCCATGAGTTGGAGCTCCAGCGATTTGTCGGGGCGAGTAGTTTGGGATGCGACAAGCACGCCTTGACCATTGGCGCCAGCCAGCGCTTCTTGGTTGACTGGTTTGCGTTGGTTGATACACTTGCCGCTTTGCGACTTTTTACCAATGACTGGCAGTGGTTCATTCGTTTCCTGAAGGGTTCGTCTGGACTTGGCAAACGAGTGGTTCCGCATTTTCGTTATTTCCCTAGCATACCCTCGCACGTTATATCAACACATGTGGTTTCATAATGTTACCTCAACTTCGCATCACTTTGCTTGGTTTGGGCATCCACGATCGACATTTTTCGCTGGCTCGCGAGTTGCACAAGAGTTTGCTGGCTGTTTCGTCGAACCAAATTCAAGCGAGCAATATTCTTGGTTCGTTGTGCGATGGCATCTTCGACCAGTTCAATGCACTTTTCAATTCCTCGTGTATATCCAGCGCATTGTGCCAGGGCTAGCATCCTTGCACGCCCGCAAAATGCACTACGTAATCGGATAAGGGCAGTAGGATGTGGAATGTAGCACCTGTGTGAGTCTGGAATACTGCATGCATGATTCGCTTGTATCCACGATCGCTGCACAAATGTATGAATTAAGTGATATGTATGCATACTTATCGGACTTACTTCTTTGTCCACGTCTGTTCTCTGGACGTTGAGATGCGCCAACTTGTCATTGTCGCGAGCTAATGCTTCCTTTTCAATCCTACACGTTATGCCATGATTTCGGTCGAAGTTTTTATGTTCACACCACGTATGTCCTTACTTGAGTAAGTGTTTGGAAACCCGTATATTGCGTTCTTGGTCTTGAGCAACATGTTTCCGGAGGCTGGACTTCGACGGTGCTGGTAGCTTTGTATTCGAGTCTGATGGCGGCGTCGGCTGGTAAGCCCAAGTGGAAGTACATCGTGGCGCTCGGCCGTACAGACTTTCTTCAAACAGTAAGGTCGAACACACGACGGACTGGTTGGACGGTGGTTGCTTCAATTCCGGAGTTCCTCGGTCTTCGTCAGCCATATCATCCAAACCTTTCGACAAGAGCAGTGGATTCCTTCGGACTTGGTGGACGTGGAAGACGTCCTTCCACCGCGCTCCAGCAGCGGCATCGACGGTCGAACGACAGTGGCCTGTTGCGTCTTGTTCGAGGTCCGATACCATGTACAACAAGTAGTTTTCGGCCTCAGCACACGTGAACGGTACATAAGGATTCGGCAGCATGGATCTCCATTCGAGTATTCGCTCCACGACGTCGATCGTTGCCGACCGATACAACAAGATCAAATCTTCGATTGTGGCAAACTCTCGACCATTATTGGTACTTCCGTCTTCGTTGTTGTAGACACCAGCGAGGATACGACGTTTCCACTTCTCACGCACCCGTATGCATCGCAACACGTCGAAGGTCACTTCTTCCACGGTGTTCCAAGCTGGCATCGAGCGAATGCTTCGATCGTAGCAATCCCAATTTCCGTGGTGACGGTTTCACCACACTCAAGGCAGTTACGTGCCGTTTCGTTGCATCAGGCGACATGGATCGAGCACGAAAGGCCCAACCGCATGCAAACGAAGCGATCTGGACGCGGGAAGTGTCGCGGCAGCTGGAAAATCATTTAACTCGCATCAACCATGCCCAACCCTCGATAGACACTTCCGTTCCAAAGACAGCGGCGAATGTATCCACTGGATCCAAGAAGAACCAGCTCAAGGAGGACCGGTTGGACGCCATCGAGATCGAAAACAGACGTCTCTTGGACCGCATTGCGTCCATTGCGCTCTCGACGACGAAAGACAGCGTGGACGCTCCGTCGAATCACCCTACCGTGAAGAAAAGCCTCCACGAAGGACAGCGAAAGCGGGAGCAGCAGAAAATTTGGCTCGAGAATCAAGTGAGTGTCATCGTCCATTTGAAAGCTAACAAGTCGTCAGGCATTGCTGAAACGATTGCAATCGGCCAAGTCGACCATGAAACGAGTGAGCGACGCAAAGGCCGCGAAATGGGTACACCAGTTCATGTTTGTACTTGTCTATTCGAACAATGGAACGTAGAAATTGAAGTTTGTTAAGAGCAAGGAGCATAAATTGACTGCCCAAGATACCATCGATCATCAACACGACAGCACTGCGGACGACCATGCAGCCATGACAGCCAAACCTCGACATTGCAAGAAAGGGGGAAAACCGTCGAACAAGGTCTTCATTGATGTCAGCACATATCGCCCCCACAGCGTCACCGACGTAACTGCTCCAACATTTGTGAAATTACCCCCCCTTCAATGCGACCCGCCAGTCACAAACGACATTACATCGAATGACCGACCAGTCCCGCAACCCACCGACGACGAACTCCTCCCTACTAGTCAGCCTCACAACGGAGCAGCGTACACGCTTCCATCCATCGTTCTAACGAAAGACGGGGTAAGTTCAGCACCGGGTTCATCCCCAGCCCCTTGGAGTCCGTTATCCGCCATCGATTCCCCACCAGTCCCTCCAATGTCCTCGTACAACGACGATGAATCAGACGCGGCTTTACTCCTGCCGCTCGTCTCAACTGACCCAAAGGAGGACTGGGTCACTGTCGTCACCACAAGCGCACCCATGGGCTGCAGTCGTGAAGGATCTGCAGCCGAGTACCTGCTGGAGCAGACACCTTCGGTCGAAGCGCAGCCCTTGTTGAGCAGCCAAGAGACGGCACTTGAGCCTCGGATACAGCAAGCAAGTGACGTTACAACTGACATAATCGCCAGTCATCCCATCACGCCACAACCTTCGCATGAGCCCGACCATGATTTGGGCACTGACGATACCGACGCAACTCAACATGGCTCCAACGCGCACGAATTGGACAATCCGTTTGGGCCTGGCCCAGAAGATCCAAGCTGCCAGGCCAATTCAAGCACGGAATCCACACGCCATCCTTCCCAAGACGCCGTTGCCAGTGAAGACCTGCATGGAAATCAAGTTGATGCCATGGTTGAAGGAATTGCTTCCCATCCAAGTCCAGCTAGCAATGCTGAGGATACAAGCAACATTTCAAGCCGAGAACGAGTCGTTTCAGCCGACGCCGTAGGCTACGTAGACAGCGCAAGGAACGACAACGTGCCACTGAATCCAACGGCATTTTTGATGCGATGCGATTCATTGACAAGCGGTCACTTCTTGACGCCACGACACCCGTCCTTCGAATCGACAAGTCCGACCTCCTTCACATCTTCACCGGCGGAGTATTTTGCATCGCATCAAGCCGATAACTTTAAGCGAGAAGACCCCGTGTACCCAGACCTAGAAACAGCACCGAAGGACAACGATGGTCACGATTACTACGACGAATTCGAAGAGGATGCGCATGAAGCGGAGCCACCTGTCGCCATGATTGCAGCTGAGGTGGCGGACGTTAGAGGTCGTGACTTGCCCGTCGACCTTTTGGCCGACAACGGCACCAGTACTGCAACTGCGGCTAGTACAGTAACGCCACTCGATTCCAAAGCAGAGCTCGATGTCAAGTTTGAACGAATCCACGCCACGGCGATTGCAATTGTTACGGCTGCGACTGATGAGGCAGTAAAGACAAAGTCAGTCCACAAAGAAAAAGCAACTCAACATCAACACGCCCTTGACCACACCATTGTCAGCACAAACCACCACGACATTGAAGCACAGCCAGCAGTGGATTGTACTGATGAAACTTCAATTGGTGATGGGCTTGCGACGGCCAACACTGAGCAACTCCTGCCAGCAGCTTTTGATCCCAGCAGCAACCTAGTGCACGCTACTTACACTTCTGAAGGAGCGAAGGTCGCAGGAGTTTCAACTATCGGCACGACCAACCAAGACGGACCCACAACAGACGAAAATGTCACGAGCGACTATGCTGATATCAAAGGAGATGGTGGGAGCCGGATTCACGACTCGAATGATACTCAGTCCATGGGTGGTGGTGTTTCCTCTGTCAACTCGACCGACGAAACGACTTACGAGCAATGCCCTCCAATCAACGTCGACAACAGCTCACGCAATTTGGACGGCCGCTCGATGCCACTTCCTACTGCGTTCTTAATGCATTGCGATTCGTTAACCAGGGGCCACATTGCCAACCACGAGCCACTGGAAAATGCGTTGGATTCGTCTCCGTCCACATCCCCTGCCGAGTATTTTTCAGGCCATGACGACGACGGCTTTGAGCCAGAATCACCCCCTGAAAAGTCCCCGAGTCCCCTGTCGTTTCGTCATGACGTGACTGACGACGAACAAGACTACAACGACGAATTCGAAGAAGATGCTGCAAAAGTGAGTGACGAAGCCCCCGTCCCACCGAGCGAACCAGGCGATATTGCTACGAGCTGGGCGCTAGAGGAGAGCGTAACCAAGCACGAGTACTACGACGACGACTTCGACAACAAATGACACATGTCATGTTATTTAATTAAAACCAATCTTTTTGTGGTTACCAGGTCATTTCAAGGGGATAATTTTGCAATCAGATCGTCCAATTTGGAACTTTGCGGGGCTTCACACTTGGCGACGGCGGCTGACGACACATGACGTTCTCTCTTTTTGGACACCGCTTGGTATCCCGTTGACACCGCGAATTGGCTATGCGTGTGCCACATGCGGCCAGAGTCTGGCTGTGACTGATGAGAGCAGTATCGGGGTCGGTTGTATTGATATGGACAAGAGCACCACGAACGGCGCGATGGAGCGGACGAGTTAGACAACTGTCGTGGAAATGTGACGACAATCGACGTCAGCTTCGACGTTTTCTGCATTTGAAGACGGATGTCTCGGTGGCTGGGGCAGTCACGGCGGTGTTGGTGCGGGGGCGAGCTTGGCGTGGGATGCGGTCTGACTCATGTTTTTTTTGATTTATGACGAAAGCCCACAAGCGAGACGAAATCTATTTTTAGTTCTACACGTTCGTACATGGTGATTATCCGGTCCCAACTGTAAATCTATTTTTAGTTTTCCTTCTGACCAGAGGCTTTAGTGTTCGTAAACGGTTGATTATTCGTGAACAACATCCCATGACCCATCTTGCTGTCTACGTTCTTAATCTTTCAAGAAGACATGACCCCAACCCTGAGTGTATGGTCAACTTCTGGAGCTCCTCCAGAAGCGAGTCTTGTGGCAGATTTGCGCCTTCCGCTTCATCAACGACATATTCCTCAACATCTAGTCCACTTCGGTAGTCCCATGATCCTGAGCTCGTTGGATATAATGTTTCTGTTCAACGACTCGCAGTTGTTGATAATCGGGAATGTCATCGTTTCATGCAACCTCGTGTCTGTGGTCAAGTGGGGTCTGTACATTGGCCCTTCCGTACAGCTTCGTGACCGTGAGTTACGAGTCGGGTGGTAACCCGTGTGCGACCCTTGGCTGACGAGTTGATTTCGTCCAATGACCTTTATCTGATTGACTGGAGGCTTCACTTTACAGTTAAACAACAACAAATTTCCTACGATATTGCATCGCCAGCGGTCATGATGCTTTGGCCACTTGACTAAAGTCCAATTCGTTCAACGAAGACGATGGACGGCATCACTTGTGTAACTGTTAGCCGTCGTTAGTTTCATGCTGTCATCTTCTTTATCACGGGACCACCGACGCTTGAGATTTGACACGAAGGCAAGGTAAAACATCGAGTATGAGAAATATCATGACATTTGGTAACGGTAAAATCCGTGAGGTAGTAATAACGTCAACGTTCGCAAAACACTGTGGCCGTGTGGTTTGCCTATCTCCTTTGATTACAATGTACAACAAAACACGATTGAATATGATACATTGATTATAAAATTTGCGGAACCGTGTCGGTGCCGCCGGTCCATATACTTGGCATTCCTATCACTGGTCTAGACAAGTATGAGTAATCCGGGTTGGCGTCATACGGGAAACGACGCCCAGGACGCAGTGATACATCAAGGAAACTTCACATTAGGACCTTTGGACATGACGGCACTGGTGATGCTAACGAGGTTGGCGGGGTCTTGAATCGGTTTGACTAGCGTGTGGCGAGGAGTCGTGCCGCTGGTGTACGTGGAGACGCCGACGGATGCCACGCCACACGCAAGACAATGCCCACAAGCGACCTTTTGCTCGCCTTGTCCTCGGCCGCGATCACCTCGCGGGAGCAACGGCTGAGGGTGGTCATAAGGTCGACTGGTGCGAGTAGTGCCTGGGAGTGGTGTTTTTGACATCAGCATTGCCAAGTGCACCACAATCGGCGCGATAGATCGGACTAGGTTGGATAGTTGGCACGAGGACTCGCGCAATTGATCGCCTACATGTCAAATGTCTCCGTGGCTGGTGCGGTCGCAGAGAGTTGCGGAAATCGCTCGGATGTCATGGGTGCTGGCGCTGCTGCAGTCATTCCGGCATGGACAGAGTCTTCACAACCACGCTGTTGCGTCGCTTCGACCACATCATTATTGTGGTTTTTGCCCATAGACGCATTACTAAAGGCGCATCGGGACGAGACGTTACGACCGCACGACACTCAACGGCCAATCAATTCCCATCTTCAGAAAGTACACTGTAGATACATTGCATACAGGACTACATATTAGTTTACCCAGCTGTGGCCTTCGAACCACTGGCTGTCAGACTCCTAGCTAGCTTAACCTTCAATAACTCACTTGTAAACCCTTACTTCCTCCTATTCTTTCGTCCCTATCACGGCATACGGCGACCAAGACCTGCAAGCAAAGTCAATAGGTTATGAGCCCAATGACAGAACGCTACATGTACGAGCAACCAAACAAGCTAAAGGCCGACGGCTCCAGCTACCGTGAATGGTGCGTTAAGACGCGAGCCAAGATCAACCAACAGAAGTTGGGCAAGTACCTACAGCCGTGCTACGATCCGGACGGCAAGTACAAGTCGGGCCTGGAAATGGACGACGACCTGGTGGCGCTGTCCTACATCCAGCTGTCAGTTCACAACGACCATCTCAAGTACATCCAACATGTAGAGACAACGTATGACACGTGGAACGCGCTCAAGGCCATCTACGAGAACACGTCAGAAGTCAGCCTGGTGACGCTGCAAATGAAAATGTACAAGCTCGACTGGAGCGAACGGATCGGCCTCGAGTCCTTCGCCGACCAGTTCCAAGAACTCACGCGCAAGATGACCGCCGCCGGCGATGGCACCCCAGAGCGGTCGCACGTCACCCGGTTCCTGTGCCTACTGCCACCGCGCTTCGCGAACACCGTAAGTTACATTACGCGCGAGAGCCGCGACACGACCAAGTTCGCCACGATGCGGTCCGTCCTAGAAGAGCTCAAGTTAGACGACGAACGTCAGCAGCTCAGCAACCCAAGTCTACGCAAAAACGCCGACAGATCGGACGACGCGCTCAACGCGACGGTCAACGGCGAATGCCACTACTGCCACAAGGCCGGCCACTTCCGGAGCGAGTGCCGCCGTCGACAAAACGACGAAGCCAAAGGCGTCCAGCGGCGCAACGTGCGGGACAAGCCACAAGGCAATGGTGGCGGACGTGGCAGCTATGACGGCGGCCGGAACGGCGGCCGCTTCAGCGGACGAGGACGTGGACGCAACAGCGGAAATGGTCGTGGCGGAGGCCGCCCGAACTGGCGCGGCGCCGATCATGGCAACTACGCCGAAGAAGTCGAAATGGAAGATATCTTCATGATTGAAGAAGACCTACCTGTGACCAGCTGTCCGGATGACGAGGACACATGGTGGCAGACAGACGTAGACCCGGCCATCGAGCCCGAAACCGACGATGTCTCCACAGAGCTGTGTCAGTATGCGACGGACGAAACCGACGAGTGCAACGCTGCGGCGATGTACGTGCGTGAAGCCATCATCGACAGCGGCGCCACCGCGCACATGACAGGCGACATCGATTTGCTGCACTCCGTCGTGGCCTGTGCCCGCGGCGTCCGCCTAGCCGACGGCCACCCCATTCCCGTGACGGCAATGGGTGACCTGAAGATCAAGTCAGATGAAACAGGACGCACGGCAACGTTCAAGAACGTCCTTTACGTACCGACCCTCAAGAAGACACTCGTGTCTATCAGCCGAATCAACCGCCAATCGAACGACGCCTCGCTCGTCTTCAAGAAGGATCATTG
>NW_009798335.1:137012-266108 GCF_000520075.1 Aphanomyces astaci | reverse complement strand
CTTGGACGCCGCCAGACATGCAGCACGGGCCACCGCCGTCGAATCCAAGCGATCGGCGTCGAGGAACAAGATCATCGCAAACGCCACGACCGCACAGCCAGAGCGGAAAGCGAGCGACCGCGGACAATCACCGCACAAGACAATGCGGACGGAAGGCACACGCGGAGTGGCGACCAAGGTGCCGTGGCAACATCCCATCGACCAGGACGACTCATCCGACGCGGCCAATGCAGCTTACGATGTGTGCTTCAACGCCACAGACGTGGACGAGGACGTGCCCGCGACTTTCCGCGAAGCCATGCAGTCAGCTGACGCGACCGGCTGGCTGGAAGCGTGCAGGAAGGAGATAGGTAACCTCGAAGCAATGGAATGCTACAAACTCTCCCAGGCACCAGACGGCACGCGCACATTGAAGTCAAAGTGGGTGTTTAAGAGAAAGGACATGCCAGATGGTACTCAGATCTTCAAGGCGCGCGTCGTAATCAAGGGTTTTGCGCAAAGATATGGAATTGATTACGACGAAACATACGCGCCCGTCATCAGAGGCGACTCTCTACGGCTAATCCTAGCCATCGTCGCGGCCACAGGCATGAAGTGCCGCCAAGGCGACGCTACGAATGCATACATCCACGCCAAGAGCGACCGCGAACTTTACATGGTGCCACCCGACGGGTTCGAAGCCAGCGGCATGGTCTGGCGTATACTCGGCGCCCTCTACGGCCTAAAGCAGAGCGCGCTGCTATGGTACCAACATTTCAAGGCCATCCTGGAAGATCTGGACTTCGCAGCCACGTCAAGCGACAGCTGTGTGTTCACAAGGCGAGTGAATGGCCGCCTCCAGATCGTGACCATCTACGTGGACGACGTGTTGGTCTGCGCTAGTGACGACAACGAGATCACAAGCGTGTTCACTCACCTGCAGCAACGTATCCGACTCAACGACCTCGGCCCCATCTCCAAGCTGCTCGGAATGGAGATCGACCGCAACGAAGGCGACAAGTCAATGTACGTCACTCAGAGAACGTACATCGAGCGAATGGCCGTCAAGTACGGCATGGACAAGAGCAAGCGCGTCGACACGCCTATACCAGCCGGCACCCATATGACCGAAGACGCTGGCCTACCACTGGACGACGACAAACCGTTCCGGCAGATTGTCGGCTCCCTGCTATACTGCGCCATGTCCACGCGCCCCGATATTGTGCACGCAGTGACGCAGCTCTCCCGCCACCTGTCGACACCGCACCACATGCACATGCTCATGGCCAAGCGCACAGTAGCCTACCTTCTACACACCAAGGACATTGGAATCACGTACCACGGCCAACCAGCCGGCAGCAGCGAACTTATCGGCTTCTCAGACTCCTCGTGGGCCGACGACAGACCTACAGGACGCTCAACCTGCGGCTATCTATGGATGCTCGCGTGCGGGCCAATCTCATGGCGATCGAAGCTACAAGCACTCGTGACTTTGTCTTCCACTGAAGCGGAATACGTAGGTGCGTGTCTCAGCGCCCAGCATGGAATCCACCTGGACAACCTCATGGACGAACTTGGCATCAAGGATAATGGTAAAGCCATCACTCTCTACCTCGACAATCAGAGCGCCATCGCCATCGGCTCCAACCAATCCAGCGTCCAGCGTACCAAGCATTTGGCGCTGCGCTTCTACTTCCTCCGCGACATGGTGCGTGGTGGCAAGTTCAAGCTCACCTACCTCCCGACCAACATCATGCCCGCCGATGTGTTCACCAAGCATGTGACCGGCGACAAACTGCGTGGAGCCATGCGTTTCATGGGCATGGGAGGCTATTGTGGTTTTTGCCCATAGACGCATTACTAAAGGCGCATCGGGACGAGACGTTACGACCACACGACACTCAACGGCCAATCAATTCCCATCTTCAGAAAGTACACTGTAGATACATTGCATACAGGACTACATATTAGTTTACCCAGCTGTGGCCTTCGAACCACTGGCTGTCAGACTCCTAGCTAGCTTAACCTTCAATAACTCACTTGTAAACCCTTACTTCCTCCTATTCTTTCGTCCCTATCACGGCATACGGCGACCAAGACCTGCAAGCAAAGTCAATAATCATTGCCTCGCTGTCGGCGTTGACATGTGAAAAAGTTTTGGGTGGCGCGCTCGGTGCGATCAGACTCATTACTCATTACTCACATTGATTTCTGAGTAAAACCCCTCTATTCCAATACTACGTAGTAATTTGAACCCGCCAGAAGCCATACCTGTGCTACGTCTATCCGGATTCGGATAAAATCAGATCAGTGATTGAGCATGGAGAGACGCACCTTTCTCTGGTATCCTTTCTCATGCTGTGTTTCAATTGTTCGATATCAAAACAAATGAGATGGTTTTGTGCATTTCACCCAAATTTGGACTTGAGAGTCATTTCGCCAAATAGTTTTCGAATCGATTTGATCCTATTTAATATTGTACACACTATACTTTACAACGATTAGTATATACTATTAATAGTATGGGATTCGGAGGGGTCAAACGCTTACCAGTAGAAATTCGACATGACGTAATTTGATTAGCTCAGTCGGTTCTTTACAGTAAATCGATTCTCCTAAGACATTCGATTCTGCTGAGGGCTCCAGTTTCGAATCGATTTGACAATATTATAATCAATCCGGTGCATACAAATTACATACTACTACTCCTCACAACGATTAAGTCAAAATCCCTAAAACTCGCCCTGTCTAGGAATACTAGCGGTCAAAGTGTTTGGTGTTTGTAGTACTACTAGAAGACCATCACTCTGTCGTAAACTTGTGGCAGGCCATTGATTTCGGCTGTCATCGTTTTCTTTGGTACAAACATGGAGGGCGGCGACAGCAACATCCTTGAGAGGCTGCTGCAGGATATATGCCACCGACCATCAGCATCCACGATCCCAGCTCATGTGGTACGTCCAGACCATTCCCAATGCCGTCAGGTCTCCGTTAACGTCCATGACCGCTAGGTATCGTGCGAGGAAAGCTTCAAGGTCACACCGCAGTTGAAACGAACCAGTACCTTGCTACTGAACGCGTCCTTCCATTGCGAGAAGAGCTCAAGTGCCAGTCTCATTTTGAAGCTTCTGGATACGTTTCTCACGGCAGATGCGGCGTTTTATGCCGTGTTTAGCGAGCGCCTCCTGGCCCAAGTGCAAACGTTTCAGCATTCGTTCGCGTCGGCTCGTGTGATTGCCATTCGGATGCTTTCTCGCTTGATCCGCCATGACAATGCAATAACATCTGGTAGTTCTCCTGCGTTGAAGCCATTGATCCACGCACAAGTCTCGATCCTCGAGGCCACGTCCGACACCGACAACGCCCGGTTGAAACTTAGCGGCCACAAGTCCATTCTACAGCTCGTCAAGTCCTCCCCGGCGTACTTCGAGCTTTATTTCGACGCGATCAGCACCACGTCGACGGCCGCGGACAGCGCGACGTTCCAGACGCGCTTTCACTTGACCAAGCTGCTCGTTGACGTACGTAGCTACCATCACGCTGAAGAATATGTTCTCACGGGATGAGTGCTCTGTAGACCTTTGCGGCCACATTCTCGAACGCCCAACGGCTCCGATTGCTCACTAGCTACACGTATTGGGCGCTGGAAGCCAAAGTTCGACCCACGGACTCGCAATTGCAATCGTATGCCGGCTTTGTCTCGACCATCTCTGCCGACGAATTCGCTAGCATCGTGGAGCCCGTTCTGAGTCGTCTGCTTAAGCGATCGCCGGACTCGTTGCTTCAAGCCGTGCGCGTGATGACGCAAAGCCTGCGCATCGACCTGGGCCTGTACGTCATCCTATTCCAAATGGACAAATATCGAGGACATCTGTCATGTAAATGCATGTGTAGGTACTTGGGACCCATGTTCGTGCCGGTGTTCACCGCCAAACTCCGATCGCAAAAAGACGACGTGCGCATCAACTGCATTGGACTCGTGGACGCGGTGCTGCGTCGCTGCGCAGACTTTGCGCACGTCCAGACCATTTTGACTGAAGTGCTCGGCGTGTTGGACGGCAAGCACGGCATCCTCGCCCAGTTTTACCAGCGGGAGGCCGTGTTCACGACTCTGTACAACGCATCGCTTCATGCGCCGGCGTGGGAAGGGGCCGCCGCGGACCTGGCGGCGTTGGTCCTGCCCAGTCTTGTTCAAGCGTCTACAAAGGAAGCAAATGAAGGAACGCGATACATTGGCCTGCAAACCGTGAGTCAGTGGCTATCGCTTCTCCACCCAACGACGAATACACTGCCGGCAGATATTTCGGCTTTTTTCACGTCGGGGCTGCAACACAAGGTGGACAGCGCCGTCGTCGCGCACGCGTACGCCCTGCTAAGTGCCCGCGAGACCGTCAGCACCGCACTGGCTCAAGATGCGTCCATTGTGCGCGAATTGGTCAGGGTGGTAGACACCGCCAACAAGAAGCCAAACGTCCTCCACTTGGATGGCGTGCTCGCTCTGTCTGTGCTGGCGTCGCTCCACGAAAGCCACCCAGACCAGATCGCATCCGTCCTCGATGTGCCGTCCGCCCTTGTGAACGACAGCTTCTTCGCGACGTCGGCGGCGCTCCTGCTCCAAGCCAGCAGCAGCAGCCCCCCGTCCGTCCCCGCCGCCGGCATCGACTCGCCTGAGGTGGCTGTGCTGAAAGCGTTACCTCAAACAATCACGTCGGTGCTTACTCGTGTACGTTTTCGTTGACCTTTTCGACTTGTGGATCCAATAGCTAAATCGTGTGCACATATTTAGTCTACGCCGTCCAACCATCGACTCTTTGGCCTTCTCATCAGCGGCATCAACCACGCCAATGCGTCCTTACGCAGTACATTCCAAGCCAAAATCTCGTCGTTTGTGTCTGCCAACACGTGGTCGAGCGTGCATTTCCTCGATGCGTTTGCGCAAGGATTGCTGGACTTGAACGACCTCAAGATCGTGTCGCCAGAGGACAACGTGCCCGACAAGTCTGTGGGCACGTCCATGTCTGGGGTGCTCCGGAAGAATCTGCGGACGCTCGTGCCGGCCACAGTGTACGACAGCGACTTGGCCGTGGAGCTGCTGCCGCGACTGCTGCTGCTCACGCACCATCCATTGCTCGTGTTTGGCGCCCAGGAAGTGAAGTTTAGCCGCGAGTGGAACGTCATCAAGAAACGCTTTGTCGAGCACGTGGACGAGGACTTGACCGTGTCGGACGCGGTCGACGATCTCTTTGAGTTTATTCCACGCCTCAAATCGGCCACCGTCGACGCCGTGCTCGCCAGTTTGTATTCGGACGTGCACAACACCCGCCTTAGTGGCCATCGGGCGATCGTAACGCTGCTCAACTTTGCCGGAAATGGCGTGGGGGAGCACTTGGTCCTGCATGGCCTGCTCAAGGACCAAGTGGCGCACCGGTTGGGGCGCGACGATATCACGGCTGTCACTGCCGACGACGTGGCCATCTACCACACCCCGGACGACGAGCTGTACGTGGCCAAAAAGGCAGACGAAAGCGCCGCCGCCGCCACCTATCGCGACCACGGCACGGCCGACGAACGCTGGGAACAGCAAGTTCGAGCGGAAATCGAACGCAAACGAGGGCTGTTGGGTACGAAGGCGGCGGACGCTAAGAAGAAGCTGACCAAGGACGAAGTGGACCTCCTCCACCAACAAAAACAAGTGCGCCGACGCGTGGGTGCCGCGTACACGGTCGTCGCCCGCATCGACTCGCTTTTGACATTCCTGAGCGTGACCTCCCCCGACGAAATCCAAGCCGCGCTACCGTACTTGGTCCAGCCGGTCCTGTCGCTGCTTGGCAGTCCGTTGCTGTCGACGTTTGCCCAATCCAGCCTTCGCAGCATCTGTCGCTGTGTCGTGCCTACGCATTTGCGCGTGTATTCCAACCAACTCGCCAAGGGGTTAGAAATCGCGTTTGTGGCCACGCATGGCCCTTCGGACCAGGCCAAGGCGACCCTCGCGGCGTCCAACGACTTGTTTGAGCGCCTCTTCAAGGCCCTCGTGAACGCTGTGTTTGGCTACGAAATGGACTCGGAAACTGACTTTGAACTGGACGGCGAGTACAATTTGCTACCGCCGTCGACGTTTCACTTGGTGTATCCGATTCTGGCTGTGTTTCTGGACACGTCCTCCACCAGTCGGTTCAAGCAGTTCATTCTGCCGCTCTTTTCCGTGCATGCCAAGATGATCAAGGAAGAGGACGAGATGGAAGTCGGTGACGTGGCCGCGCAACGCTTGCTCCGTGAATCCATGATCGTACTGACCTTGTCGTGGCTCGCCCGCGCCGAGAACGACGGGTGGGTAGCCGCCGCGCAGGTCCTGGCCCAGCTCACCGCGGGGTCGCCGCTGTCGTCGGCGGAATTCGCGCCCTTGTTGGGGGACGCGGGCCTCTTGTCGTCCAAAGTGTTTTCCCGACGCGCGACGCTCCAAGCTATCCGTCAAGGGTCGGACATCACCGACGCGCCAGAGCCAGCGTTTAGCAGCACCATTTTTATGTCGTGCTACGACAAGGACGACGACAACAAGGAAGTGGCCCAGCATATTTGGGCTACGCTGGCGTTGGATCTGCCCGACAACTTCACCGAGCCGCTCCTCCAGCTCCTGAGCCACCCCAACGCATGTATTCGAGAAAGCGCTGGCACAGCATTGGCCCATGGATTGAAGCGCCATCGGGACCAAGTGCGGTCGGTGTTGGACATTGTGCGCGCCCGATTCATCGCGAGTTTGCCGGTGCCTACGGACGCGAGCCAAGTCGACTCGTTTGGCATCCCCATCGTGCACCGTCGCCCCAACAACCACCACGACGTGCTGGTTGAAGCTCAGGCAACGCTACTGACTCGCGTGGGAGCTGGGATTCTGTTTGAACACACGGCGCTGGAAACGATCTTGACGCCGTCGGAAGTTGTGGACGTGCTGAAGTTTATCATTGAACGCGGTCTCGGCGACTCAAGCGCAGACGTCCGCCACCACATGCGCAAAGCCGGCGTCCAAGTGATCGCCACGTACGGCGCGGCCAACATTGCCGAGCTCGTGGCCATCTTGGAGGCGCCGTACGCGGCCCCAGGCACGTCGCCGGAAGACATTGCCGCGTTCGACCACCAAAAGGAAGGCATGGTGGTGTTCCTGGGATCCCTTGCTCGCCACATGGACAAAGCCGACCCGAAAGTAGCGTCGATTGTCCAGCGTCTGCTCGACAGCCTCAAGATTCCGTCGGAACCTGTGCAGCGCGCGATCGCGTTGTGCCTGTCGCCGTTGATTCCAGCGGTCAAAGACCAAAGCACGGACATTCTCAACAGCTTGCTCACGGATGCCACCCAGGGCGAAACGTACGGCGACCGCATGGGCGCAGCGTTCGGCGTGTCTGCCGTCGTCAAAGGACTTGGAATCGCCGCGTTGAAACAGCATGCGATCATTCCGCGCTTGGAAGAAGCCATGAAGAGTGCCAACTCCAACTCGCGTCAAGGCGCGTTGACCGTGATCGAGTGTTTGTGTGCGCGTCTGGGCTTTCTCTTCGAGCCATATGTGATTGTGATCCTTCCCATCTTGCTCAAGTCGTTTGCCGACACAAACGCAAGCGTCCGGGACGCGGCCAGCTTGACGTCCAAGGGCATCATGAAGAACCTGTCGGCGCACGGTGTCAAGCTGGTGCTGCCGTCGATTCTGCGCGCCGTGGACGACTCGCAATGGCGGACCAAGCAGGCGGCGATCCAACTGCTCGGGGCGATGGCGTTTTGCGCGCCCAAACAACTGGGCTCGTGTTTGCCCCAGATCATCCCCAAGCTGACCGAGTCCCTCTCGGATTCGCATCCGCGGGTCAAGGAAGCCGGCCATTCTGCGATGCACGACATCGCCCACGTGATCCGGAACCCTGAAGTGTCGTCGATTTCGTCCGTGCTGCTCGCTGGCATCCAAGACCCCAACCGCAAGACCAACGAAGCGCTACAGGCGCTGCAGTCGATGGTGTTTGTCCACTCGATTGACGCGCCGTCGATGGCACTCATCATGCCGATTCTCCAGCGCGGACTCATGGACCGGTTGTCAGACACAAAGAAGAAGGCGGCGCTGATCGTCGGCAACATGTGCTCCATGGTGAACGACGCCAAGGACTTGGTTCCGTACCTCGACACGATCGCGCCGTGTCTGCTCGCGCAACTGCTCGATCCGATCCCCGAAGTCCGCACCGTGGCGTCCAAAGCACTCGGGATGCTCGTTAAGGGACTCGGCCAAAGCCACTTTCCGACGCTCGTGTCGTCGCTTCTCAGTGCCATGAAGGCCGACAGTTCGGCCGTCGAGCGCTCCGGGTCGGCCCAGGGATTGTGCGAGGTGCTGGTTGCCCTCGGCATGGACTCGCTGGACACGTTTTTGCAGGAAGAGATCTTCCCCATCGCTCGGCACCCCAAGTCGGCTGTCCGCGAGGGGGTGTTGTGGGTCATTGCGTTTCTCCCTCCAGCCCTCGGTCAAATCTTTTCCAGGTACTTGACCCGCGTCCTCCCCATGGTCGTGGCGGGTCTGTCGGACGAAGTCGAAGGCGTCCGGGAAGTAGCCATGCACGCCGGGTCGATTGTCGTGACTGCGCATGCACTGACGCACACCAAGGACATCTTGCCGTCGCTGGAAGCCGGCATTTTCGACGACAATTGGCGCATCCGGCAAAGCTCCATCTCGCTACTGGGCGACTTGCTGTACCGCATCAGCGGGACCAGCGGCAACAAGGTCGTGTACGCCAACAACGCCGCCGATAGCGACGACGAAGACGACAGCGTCGGCAGCGCCGCCGGCGAGCGCGCGATCCTACGCGTGCTCGGAAAGACCCGCCGTGACCTGGTGCTGTCGTCGCTGTACATGGTCCGCTCGGACAATTCGGCGATCGTGCGGCAGGCGTCGCTCGGTGTGTGGAAGAGCGTCGTGTCCAACACCCCCAAAACGCTCCGATCCATCTTGGAGACGCTCATGAACACGATTGTCGAGGCGTTGGCCGGCAGCCACTTTGAAAAGCAAGCGGTGGCCGGACGAACCCTCGGAGAAATCGTGCGCAAGTTGGGCGAGCGCGTCATGCCCGAAGTGGTGCCCATCCTCCGCTCCGGCCTCGCACCTGCCAATTCCGACGGTATGCGCCAAGGTGTGTGCCTTGGCCTGTCGGAAGTGATTGGCAGCTCATCCAAGAAACAACTCGAGGACTTTGTCGACACCCTCGTCGATGCCCTTGAAGAAGCGCTGTGCGACTTCACGCCCGAAGTGCGCGCCGCCGCCGGTCAAGCGTTCAACGTGTTCCACAAGAATATGGGCTACCGCTCCATCGACGAAGTGGTGCCGCGCTTGCTGAGACGAGTGCAATCCACCGAAGGCGAAGCCCAGCGCCGAGCGTTGTACGGGCTGCAAGAAGTGCTGCGGGCTAAATCGCGCGAAGTGCTGCCGTACCTGATCCCCCGCCTGCTCACGACGCCGTTGACCCAGGCACATGTCCGCGCGATCGCGCACATCGCATCCGTCAGTGGACACGTGATTCACTACCATATTGACCGCATCATGGGCGTCTTGTTCTCGGAGTATGTGTCGTTTGCGGGCAAACACGACGACATCATGACGACTGCAATCAAGACCACGCTGCAGGCGCTGGTGCTGAGCGTCGAGGACCAAGGCGTCCAGTGGCTGTCGAGTGAAATGTGCAAGTTTTGCGACAGCGATATCGTCGAAGCGCGGTACTTGGCGTGCTGGTTGATCTCTGCGTTCTGCCAAGCCACGACGGCCAACTACAACGAGCAAGTGCCGACGTTTATCCGGTACATTCTGCACCGATTCAACGACGCCGACGCGAGTGTCGTCCAAGCCGCGTCCCACAGTTTCAACAGCCTCAACACGACCATTCGTCCGGACGAACTGGCCAAGCATATTGACTTCATCCGCAACAACCTCAATTCGATGGTGAGCGACGCGCGGCATCGCAAGGGCGGCGTCGGGTCGGGCGAGTTTTTGCTGCCGGGGCTCACCCTGCCCAAGGGACTGGAGCCGTTCTTGCCAGCATACCAGTTTGCACTCATGACCGGAACGCCCGAAGCGCGACAGAGCGCCGCCGCGGGCATCGGGGAGCTCGTGCTGCTGTCCAACGACGTGTGCTTGAAGTCGGTCTTGATTAAGCTCACGGGGCCGCTGATTCGCATTGCCGGCGACCGTTTTCCGCCCCACGTCAAGTCGGCGATCCTGTCGACGCTCGAGATTTTACTCGTCAAGGGCGGCGCGTCGTTGAAACCGTTTTTGCCGCAACTGCAAACGACCTTTGTCAAGGCTTTGAACGACCCGAGCGGCGAAGTGCGCACTCGCGGCGGCACCGCTTTGGCCCAGCTGGTCAAGTTCTCTCCGCGTGTGGACCCCCTCGTGTCGGAGTTGCTCGATAAGCTGGGCAGTAGCACCGGCGGCGTCAAGGAAGCCAATCTCCAAGCCATCTTGGCCACGCTGTCGTTGGTCGGCAGCAAACTGTCCCCCGCGACCCTCCAAGCGCTGTACGAGTCGCTTCGTGACTGCTTGGACAGCGAAGAAGACGTGCTGCGCACGGTGGCAAGCAGCTCGATCGGGCTCATATTCGACCTGTCTGACGAGATTGGCGCCAGTCACTTTGCGGACCTCGTGTTAACCTCCGTCAGCCTCTCCACATGGACGCGAAAGCACAGCTCCGCGCTGCTGTTGCAATATGCGTTGGCGTCTACCCATACCTGGGTGAATGATGCCTTGGCAGGGCAAATACAGGACCGTTTGGTCGTGTTGGCCCGGGACGACAAGCCACTGGTCCGGATCGCGGCTCTCGAAGCCACGACGGCTGCCATTTCCCGGTTCCCGGCTATATTTGCCGACTTTGTTCCGTCCGTGGTGGCTGGCCTCGGAGACGCCAACAAGGACGTTCTCCGTGCCGCCCTTCGTGTGGTGAAAAAAGTGTCCAAGCACACGTCCGCCACAACCCGACCGTTCCTCGGCCAACTGGTCGCCCCCACCTTTGTCCATATCAAGAGCCCCAACATTGGAGTCAAGTTTGCGGCTGAACGGGCGCTGTTGTATTTGTTGGAAGTGCACTCTCGACCGGCGACCATCGCCGACTTTGCCGCAGTGTCCGATCAAGGCAAACTCTTGACCGAGTACGTCCGCCGAGTCCTGTCCAAGCTCAACGCGAACAGCGACAGTGAGAACGACGCCTAGTAGGCAACTCGACAAGTTTAATACATGTATATCCATGGACTCGACGTTGAGTTTACACTATAGTAACAGTCCGTGCCACTAGTATACTGTACGACATTCATTCTTTTGCGAATAAGTTTTGAGAAATACGAAATTGTTGACGCAGAACATACCAAAAGATCGGCCATGAATTTCGATACTATCGCGAAAACCAATTTGGAGGTGTGTATATGAACACCGTTAAATTACGTTTTTATAGTTCAACGTGTGGGTGTAGGCAACGTTTTATATTATCACGCACATGAAATTGATTACGTTTTTCGTCAAAGTGTCGTTTTTATTCCGTAAACACGTTATTTTTTACATGAAGTATTATTGCGTTGAGGGCTGCGCAGTGATTCTCCATGTAATGGCGATCATAACATACTACAACAACTACGCCTCAAATACGCCTCGACATGACCACGTAAAAGGGCTTGATAAATCTGCGAAGCTCTGGCACTTGTGTGCAACTCCATCGCTACTTCGTCCTACCTACATTGTTAATACAAAGTCTGACACGCCGTGTCGCTGTCAGACACGGCCATTTCGTCGACATGGTGCGCGACGATTCTGGCCACGACCGCGTCCCCCGTGACGTTGACGACGGTGGTCAGTCGATCCATGAGCCAATTGATGCCAGTCAAGAACGAAACGGCGGCGGGGAAGTTTTCCGATTGGACGGCGGCCCAAATGCCATACAGCGTCACTGGCGCCGCGTTGGGCACTGGCAGCGTCACCACGGACGCGAGGATGCTCAGGACCAGGATGAGCGGGTAGCTAGCGCCGTCGATCGTGATATTCGACACCTTGGCGAGGAACACGATCGCCAGGGGGAGGTAGATGGCCGTGCCGTCCTTGTTCAACGGGGCCCCCAACGTCACCACAAACCGGTTGAGCGAAGAGCTGACTTGGAGCGACGATTCCACGCACCGCATCGTAAACGGAATGGTGGCGGACGACGACGAGCAGCTGAAGGCAAACACCTGCGCCGGCACGATCGCCGACAAGTACACGTACGGATTGGTCTTGGTCGCGGCGTACAGGAGCAGCGGCAGGACAAGGCCCGAGTAGATGGCCACCGCCGACAAGTACGCAATGACAAAGTAAACGCACGACGATGCAAAGTTCACTTGCGCGTTAGACTGACCCATCGCGGCGGCGCTCGCGATGAGCAAGCACAACGGCAACGGGGACAGCACGAGCAGCCACTCGGCAAACAGTTCGCACACAAAGTGGACTTGGCGTAGAATGTCCATGACGTAGTGGGTACCGGTCGAGTTTTGGCGATAGTTTTTGCACACGGCGGCGCCAAAGATCATGGCGAACGTGGCGATGCTCAGGATGTTGGTCGACACCATCGCGCGCACGACGTTGTCGGGAATGATGTCGTTGGTTAGGGCCAGCACGGACTTGGCTAACTTGACGGAGGGCACGGCGTTCGGGTCAATGTTGCGGGCAAATACATTGTTGGTGTCCTTGACCACGAATGTAGCCATGGCAGTGTTCTCGAGGGTCTTGTTCTCGCAGGACACGGCGCCCGTGCTCGACGCCACGACGTACGTGTTGGCGCTCTGGCCGCAGCGGAGGTACATGAGCCCGGGGGTAGGTTGAGCCTTGACCGCCAGCGACGTGAACTCGCTTTTGAATGCAAGCGCCATTGCGAGCCCAATGCACACTGCAAACACTTTGGTGAGCAGGAAGTACCCCATCACCCGCCACGCGATGCGCCCGCCCTTGCCGATGCGCATAATCTCGGCAATGCTCAGCGCCATCGACGCCAGCACCATGGGCAGCACGATGCAAAACACTGCGCGCAAGTACAGCCGGCCCACAAGACCGATCCATCGACCGACATTTGCTGAAATGCTAGAGTCTTCATTGATGCTTCCCCAGTTGATGAGAACCGCCCCCAAGACAATCCCCGCCGCAGCCCCGTACGCCATCAGCTTGGTGGCGCGCCTGTATTGCGCGATACTCATGTGCTTGCTGCCGATAGCATAAGCTTGGCCAAATGCCTGGAGGTTCACGTAGTCAGGACCTGGTTTGTGCGGCGGCTGCTGAGGTGGCTGGGCTTGCTGGTAGTGTTGCTGGTGGAACGCTGAGGTGTCATCATGCGCGTCAAACTTCTTGGCGGCTGCTTTTTTAGTGTTGATGTCGTAGCCCAGCTCGGCGTAGTTGGTGCTGGGTTGACCTGGGGAATCCGTAGCCGCGAGGTCCCCGCTGAAGAGGATGATCTTCGGTCGAGACGAGGTCATGGTGCCAACAATCGGAAGGAAAAGTGGGTGTGTATACGGACGCGAGTTTCGTTTTGAGGGTACGCTTGCTGATCTGGTGCATTACTGCCCACGCCCTTTACCAATGAAACCTTATCCTCGACAGATTGTAGCCAATGGAATCGCAGGAAGCTTTACCCGTTTGCGCTGACGATCATTGTCGCACCGCACCAGTGGACGCAGCAAAAGCCCGGCAACGCCGCGCTCCATGAGAGTTACCGACATCTCCTCCACAACATGCCTACTGTATGATGGACATGGAAATGCCTATAGGAGGAACTACCAGTCAATATCGGGTGACATACATATTGTCCCCCTAGTCGAGTTCAGACCTTGCCGTCTGACCTTTACTGTAAGCTTACCTACGTCAAGAAACCACCAAAATGCAATCAAGGGAACGTTTGAGCCACAAAAATAGTCATAGACTCATGCGGGCGAAACCACAGCGATGCTAGGGTTCAAGCTTGCTTAACTTCGGATAGAACTCCCGCTACAGTCTTGCCAATGACATTTCTGCGCCAACTGATTGTGACGGGATGGTTCTCAACGTTCAAATATCGATGATATTGTCCGTCGTTGACAAGCCACGTTTAGCTACGTAGCTAAACGTCGCTTGTCAACTAGCTACAGCAGCCCTTGGCCTTTCGAGTGTGTGTGCATGAAGCCTCCCTCATCCCAGAATAAGAAGGCGGGGGAAAAGCCATTTTGATATGATCGGCAATTCAGCAAATGGTTGAAAACAATTTAAATCACCGAGAATTGTCAAACTGTCGGCAAAACTTGCTTGCAATAGTCGAATTCCGTGGAACGAATTCCCAAATTTCCGTTGGATATTCGAAATTTCGACAAAGTTTGAGCGGTATTTTGCACAAAATAGGTTCGACGAGGGTTCTCAGCCAGCCAACACGGAAAATAAGCAATCGTCCGGATAAAGTTTGGATGGCAAAAATTGACTGGTGTTGGAGGGCGCCGGGGTAAATAGCATTAAGCATTCGTCTTCTTCCAGTGTGTTGCTCTAGCTGAAAACTATGGTAAGTTGATGATGGCGATGAATGAAGATTGCTTATGTGAGTGCCTGGTCTAGCCTCGTGATCTTCTCCACCCTACTGCCACCGAAGAACGCAGCAAGCACAAGCTTAAGCGCTTGGTACAAGCCCCCAACTCCTTCTTCATGGACGTGAAGTGCCCTGGGTGCTTCAACATGTAAGTCGATACCCAGTTGCGACGCTCCCGTTCGTAGTCTTATGTCCTTGTAGCACCACTGTCTTCAGCCACGCCCAAACCGTCGTGTTGTGCGGCAGCTGCAGCGTCATGCTCTGCCAACCTACCGGCGGCAAGGCTCGTTTGACCGAAGGTTGCTCGTTCCGCAAGAAGACCGATTAAATGTAGTTCAGGAAGCCAAGCCCCGCTCCGTGCGACGACCTGTCAGGACCGCACGTACGGCATTCCTCGTCGTAACCGCGCCTCGTAGCACTCACAAACACTTTTGTGCTTAGGTGGCAATGGGGTGTTTCCACTTCTCAACTGTTCTGTCAGCCTAGAGGGGGATTAGTTTAAACATTTGGAATGAAGAAGACGATCTTTATCCATTGTTTATTGTGATTAATTCGATCCTATCTATCTAGCCTGCGCCAAAAAGAATGGACGAGATGTAGCCACAGTCGACATATTGATTACGCAGCATTATGCATGTAGTGGTACATTTGATCTTGGAGGCGGATCGTGTTGGCCGATGAGATCGACGTCCCGTCGAGGATCACTAGACATAGACCATCAAAAAAACCGATCCATCCAGTCATGATCATCATCATGTCCGAAGTACCTTCCATGTTGATGTCGTAGCTGAACTTGTTGTTGGCGGTAAAGTGCAAGTTGCCAAACACAGTTTGCGACCGGTTCACGGCGATGGGCTGCTTTAGCAGCATGCGACATTGGTACCAGTGGGTGCCTGTATCCCATGGCCCCGTGGACAGCACCACCGTCGCCGCCGTCCCGATAAAGTCGACGGTAAACCAGCACGCGAGTCCGTGCATGATGGCTGGTCACCCAATGATGAGCCTCGATGAATCAACCAGCTAAACTACATAACGAACTCATACCTGTTTGGTTGCATTCGAACCGGAACGGAATGTCAAACGTGTGGAACTCGTCCACGGTCATCGAACGAAAGTCGAGCACGTGCTGAATCGGTGTCGCAGACATGAGGATCGACGGCGGAAAGTATCCGACAATGGGCTGGGAAAAATGATTCTCCATGGCTTCGTCGACCAGGCAGTTGAGGTCCAGTCCATAAAAGTCCTGCTGCCGCCAAAACGCTACCTTGGCCATTTGCTCCTGGTAGATGCTGTCGTCGGTGAACGGGCACACAAACATGGTGCCCGTGGAGGGAAACATGAGTCCTCCGGGCTTCATCCACTTGGACCGACCGAGCACATACGTCTCCAGCATGCGCTCGTGCACGAGGAAGAAACCCATGGGCTCGGAGATGACGATGTCCACCTTCTCCGGCAGCTCCACGTCCTCCATCTTGCCTTTGATCACCACGACCTTGTTGGCCATGCCGTTGTGGTTCATGAGCTTTCGAGCGCATTCCGCCATGGCGCTCAGCTCCACGGCGTACACGCGCTTTGCGCCCGCCTTGATGGCAAAGTACGCGAGAATGCCGGAGCCAGTGCCGACGTCGAGCACAACCTTGCCGTGAAAGTCTGACGCGTTCTGCATCATGGCGCGCTCGTACGTGCTGGTCCGCACGTGGTCCTGTAGCATGTTCTGCTGATGCAACAACATGCCGTAGTACTGCGAGAACGGATTATCATCCTCGTCCTCATCCTTCTTCGGGGCTGCTGCGTGCACAGGGACCGACGGGCCATGCTTCTTGACCATGGTGGACTAACGCCCTACGTTGGCTACGTTGGGAAGATGATCCAATTTCGACCCAAAAATGAATGGAACAATTTGTCACCAAACTATACAATTTCCAATTTCACACCATATTTAGTTGGTGTGCGAATGGGTCGAGTAGCGGCGCCGACGTGGGCGGACGATGATGACAGCGGTGTCAGCTTTGTGCAAGGACATGGCCAGGTCAACCTACCAGATGGAACGACACATTACTCGATTCTGTCTCTCCCACGCGCCGATGCGAAGAGACGTGACGACAACAGGCACGGCCGCACGACATCCGTGGACGGTGTCATCGACGCCTTGCAGCAGGTGCGGTTGAACTGCGAGCACGGAGCCCTTCAAGCCACGAGACGGAATCCTCATTCCATTGAAGCGCCGCCACGAACGAGTGAGGAAGCGCGGGTGACTCTTGTGTCCGATGCGAGCAACATCACGCGAAAGGTTGGTCGACTGGAAGCATGTGTGGTGTGATCACCACGAAATCCTTGTAGAACGCGTTGATGCAGCAAACGATTGATGCTGAACTGGAAAAGGTAATGACCGTCCATGTGTGATATCTCTCGTGATCACAGAGCTCATGATGACGTGCCATGCAGGTGAGACGATCTCGCGCCGACATGCTGTCCAAGATTGCTCAAAACGTCAAGCGGCTCGAGATTCAACTCAAGGCTGCTCTTCCTCCAAAACCAGTCGTACTTGTCCCCAGTCCAAAGCAGACCCCGATCGAAACCGCGCCTCCATCATCTCCCCCTCCAACTCCTCCCGCGTCCCCACCGACTCGAGCCACAAATGCCTCTCCGAAGGCAGCCGCGCCATCCCCCGTCGCCCCTACAAAACCCCATGAAGCCGTTCGTCCAGACGTTCCAGACGAATTCGTACTAGTTGCCAAGAGTCGCATGGAGAAGCTCAAGCAACTAGAAGCGTCCATCGTTCCATTTGCTGACAGCCAGGACCCTAACATGAAGCGCATCCGCGTGCTTCTCAAGAAAAAGGTCTGTCGTCGTCCTAGTAGTAGTACTATAGTAGTACTACTAGTATTCGCCAATGACACGGTGGGTTTGTTTGTAGCTTGGCGAAGCGTGCAATCAAATCGCGAATTCGCTGTCGTCTATCCGCCTCGTAGTGGACAAAATTCGACAGTCGTTTGGGGTACTACTAACTACTCCTACTACGACTACTAGTACTACTATATATAGCTATCTTCACGATTGTTTCGTTCACGTAGGAAGCAAAAGCCGCGGGGGAAATCTACTTTCACTTCGCCCTCCACTTTGTCGCGTCCAAATTGACTGCACAAGTGCGCGTGATTGCCGAAATCAGGTATTGATTGTCCTTTGGGCCAAAATTAGGACTTTTATGCTGATTTGCTAAATCCATCGATCGATTTTTTGTACTGAAACTTGGTATGGAAAACCATGTCCAGTTGTGAAGCTCATCACACGAATTATTGTGCTTTCGAGTGAAATTTCGTGGTTTCTCGTTGGAATTTAAATCGATTTGATTGGCTACTTTAGATGAGCTCAAAATTATTAGCCAATCAAAACCTTCTAAATGAAATTCAACAACCAATCAGATCGATTGTGGATCGGTTTGGTTGGCGCGATTATTCGATTGCACCCCCTCCCCAAATTTGTATCAAATCGACAATAAAGTCATACACTAATTAGTTGTTCATGATGATTTCCTGCGATCTGATTGGCAAATGCTGTTGCCGATGCTTGACTGCACATTTGGTTGTGTATCGCTCCAGTTGTTTTGAATCAACACAATATAATATTGGTGGCATCTGCCGCCATATCTCGATATCGTCGCTCACCTCAGACTTTCTAGCTCGTGCTTTCCAGTGGCCAACGTCGTCGCCATGTGCTGTGTGCACACGCCAGACCTCACCGATGTCTTCTTGGCGCACATGCACACGGTAGCAACTCCATATATCCTTCTCATCCTCATGAAGTGTGTTCTGTGCATGATGGGGTTCATCTCGACCAGATGTGCCCGTATACGATCCCCACGACGCCCGTGCGAAGCGAAGGCCAGTCGGACGACGCGTATCGCTTGTCGATTGGCATGGAGCAAGATACCAATCACTCGTTTGAATCATTTGACAAGTACACGCAACGGATGGCCATGGCCGTGGCGCTGCTCTTGGCCGTGATGCAAGTATGTCGGCCGTAGAACCCCGAAACCCCGGCCTGACACTAGATGTAGACTTCCCCGTTCGACGGACAGCCCCAGCCGGCGCACTTGGCGATCTCCGACGCATGGACGTGGATGGCGCGGGTCGTGAATGCGGCGCCGCACCCGTTGACAGCGCCGATCTTGCTGGCTGCATTGGAGGTCTGTACTATATCTATATAGTTATTGATGTGAAGTATGTACGTAATGTGATATATGTAGACGGCCGGGTTTGAGTTGCATCGGCAGTACAAAAGTCAGTTTCTGAAACTCGCTAGTGTCATTCAATCGAACGTGGTGCCCATCTTGAGCCGGGTACGGTCGTGGTGATGTGGTGTGCATGTGTGTGCATTATTATAAATGCGATGATGTAATTGACGTGTGTAGGACGTCAAGAGCGGCGCGGCGGCCACGTTGGCCCAACTCACGACGTTTGTGACCCAACGAAGCTTCGTCACGGAGCCGGAAGGGCGGCGGCCCACGGAGACCAGCGTCACAGCCGCCGACGAAGAAAAGTCAACCAAAGATGATAACAATTCGTCCAATCGGAACGACCAAAGCTACAACTCGGGGTATGGCCAACGAGGCGGACGAGGCGGAGGGCGCGGTGGATACCGCCGTTAAGACATAGTAAGCTTTATGATAGCCTCGGGACTTGCAGAGCTACCATGTTCATTCATTCGTGGGTGGTTCCTGTGGTAGCCGGCAGTCTATTATCACCTCCTATCTTTGAACCGGCAGATCCGTCTTCTACATATCTATTATACCAGTGCATATTGTATGTACTGTAAACGCATATGGAGCGCATGGACGATGTCAACCAACTTTGAGATCACTTTTTATTCCGTGGCAAACTTGGTCTCGAGTTGCTGGAGCTGTTCCGCCCGCGCCTGTTCGGATTTTGCGTTGTTGCCAATGAACCACACGGTTAGTGTCGCGCAAAGGTAGTACAGCGTGCACAGCGGAATGGAGTTTCGGACGGAGGTCGCGTCGACGTCGAATACGCGCAAGAGCAGCCACATGCTCGTGTGGAGGGCACACAAGAGAACGCAAGACGTATGCCCGCGTGCATCCGTGGAGACAAGACCCTTGACCGAGTAAATGGCAGCACACGACAGCAGTTTCATCAACACGAGCACGACAACGAGGGTCGTGGACACGGCGGCGGCGTTGGTCACCGTCTTCCACAACACGCACAATTCATACACCACCAACACATATGCCAGACCTGCAATGATTTGCTACTTCATAGTTCTGACGTGAGTGCACGTGTGGGAAAGCAATCATGAACGCACCTTCCAGATCAGGTTGAACGCTTCTGCATTGTCGTGGGATTGCCGCAAGTGATCTATTGCACGACAGGTATGAAGAAGGCAGAAAAGGAGGATGCATCGTCTTACCGCTCAAGCGAGACGATGACTTGTAGCTGGAAGATTCCACGTCAAAGGCATCTTCGTCGGCTATTCCCGCCAGTCGGCGCTTTCGACTGCGAAGTCCCATGTGTCAAAGTGTGATATTTTTCAGCTGTGGTCCAACGAAATATAAAAATATAGTTTTTAGTACTACTATTAGTACTACTACATATAGGTAAAGAGTTCCTGTGAAATTTAATTAATTTGGGCGATGTGTAAGATTTCTCGAATTGTGTTGTTGGCCGAGGGAGCGAGATGGACGAAGATCCGTATGCCCAAGAGGAAGCACGGGAGCGCGAAGCTCTCATGCGGGTAACCTTCCAGCCCATGAAGAAGTGGTACGTCGAGCAATCGGAACATGCCAAGACATATGGACCGTTTCCGTTGTTTTGGCAAGATTTGAAGACGTGGAGTCCATATCGCGCCGTGCAGCGCTTGTTCCTCAAGGCCACTGAAAAGACCACTGAAAAGACCGGCGACGACCAACCATCGCATGAGGAAGAAGTTGTTCCCGTGGAGGTTCCTGTGGAGGAGGATGCAGAAACGAAGGGAAAACGTCGTCGGAAGAGCAAATGGGACCAGGACGGCGACGTACAGAGCAACGAAGCCGCGACGACGACCACCGCACCTCCGACAAGGAAAAGTCGCTGGGGAGCGGCGGTGGAGACGACAGAAATAGTAGACGAAGCACCCAAGAAGAAGAGCAGATGGGCACCTGTGGGGCAGGCTGGAGGCGACGGCGGGCCAGCCCTATTGTCCGCGGCCGAGCAGCAGTCGATTGTATTGCGCGCAAAGTTGGACGCGCTGGCGTTGAAAATGGCGACGGTGGTGCAGGACGCGGCGATCATCGGGAAGGATCCGAACCGGTCGCCGTCCCCGCCCCCCGTATACGACTCGATGGGGAAGAAGCTCAACACGCGGGAGGCGCGCATGCGGGCGTCGTACGAGAGCCAGCGGATGGACATCATCGGTCAGCTGGTGGAAGTAAACCCACTGTTCAAGCCCCCGCCAGAGTACCTTCGCGCGCGACTGCAGCGCAAGCTCCCGATTCCCCACAAAGAGTACCCGACGTACAACTTTATCGGGCTGATCATCGGGCCGCGCGGGAACACGCAGAAGCGCATGGAGAAGGAGTTCAACTGCCGCATTGCCATTCGAGGGCGCGGCAGTGTCAAGGAAGGCTCCAAGGGCAAGAAGATGATGTCGGACGACCACGAGGAGCTGCATGTGCTCATCACGGGCGACCGCGAAGAGGACATTGCGCGCGCGGCGGTCGAAGTGGCGCGGCTGCTGGAACCTGTTGAAGACACCAACAATTCGCACAAGCAAAAGCAACTGCGCGAGCTGGCGCTGATCAACGGCACGCTGCGGGACGACGACTACTGCCACATTTGCGGGGAAAAGGGCCATCGCCAATGGGAATGTCCGAACAGAGACAAGTCGTTCAAACCCGTCGAGGTGCGCTGTGCCAACTGCGGCGACACGAGCCATCCCACGAGCGATTGTACGCAAAAGAGCGGCGGCGAAGACAAGGCCACGATCGACAAGGAGTACCTGTCGTTCATGGAGCAGCTTGGCGAGTCCAAGCCCAACGTTATCTCACACGCCAATGTCGTCGCTGCGCCTAGCAACACGCCGGGGACTGCAGCGACGCCAGCCCCTGCTGCTGCGGCTGCTGCGTTTGGGAGCACCCCCGAAACCGCCTTCCCACCGCCCACCGCGGCGGCTGCGGCGGTGGATTATGCTGGATATTATGCGCAGCAGCAATGGGGCCAGCAATGGGCTGCGTCTCCAGAGGTCGCGGCATACTATGCCCAGTACTTTGCGGCCGGATGGACGTTGCAACATGGTGTGTGGTACGACGCGATGGGCGTGGCCCAAGGCTATGCCCAGGAAGTGCCGCAAGAAGCAGCAGCAGCGTACGCACAGGTTGACCAAACGCAGCCGCCGTCGACTGACGCAATTAAGGACTCCACCGACACAGCACAAGATGGCGTGACTAGTTCGTAACAAGTCGAATGACTGTCAAAGTTGTTTGGTCACAGTTGACGTGGATGGCATGGTGTGTCATCTACAAGGTCCTGCGTAGAGCTGCATGCAATCCTACGATTATAAAGAGACACGAGTCGTCTTATAAAGTGACACGAGTCCACCGCGGCTCCGTTGACACCTTGGAGCTTCATCGTCCCCTTCGCGGAGCTGCTTTCGTCGGCCATTCTCTTGGGTCGCTTCGAGTGAGTTAGACCTCCTTTTGAAACCGCAAGCCGTTTCTCTTTACTCTAGCCTTCATCGTCGGAGCTACAGTAGTGATGGATGTCATGAGGGTGGTTTCGTAGATGCACATGCGGTCGTGATCTCACCTGTTGAAACTTGCGATTGCTCTTGGCCATGCCTTGAGCCAAAAGTCCAACGAGAATCGAAAAGTGACTTGGAGCGGGATAAACGTCAAGTTATTTCTAAATATTGACATGATACTTCGAAGTAGTACTACAGTATTTCTGCACCATGAAATACAAAACGTGAATATAATTCTATAATTCAATATAATCTCGAATCAATTATATAATTCGAATATTTAAATAAATGCTTCAAATTTAATTCTATGGTGCAAAGGTACGACAAATACGGTAGTACAGTACTACGTAGTATATAGGAATGAAATTTGGTTGGTCAATTCTGACATTTTCCAACATGCCCTCGACAAAGTAAGTTGCGATTGTCTCCATCACCCGTCGTTCATTGACATGACATCAGCATTGACGCCACCAAGTCTCCCAATGACACCAAGCAGTACCGCTTGCTTACGTTAGACAATGACCTACAAGTGTTGCTTATCCAGTTTCAGCCGGGAGATGATTCACCTGACGATGACTATTCGGCCGATGGAAGTAGCGATGACGAGAACGACAGCGAAGACGAGGATGGAAGCGAAGATGATGATGGCGACGAAAGTTGCAGTGACGACAGCGACATGGATGCAGGCTCCCGTGGACGGCCGTCGGACGTATCGATGGGAAGCCACCCGTCCAAGGGCAAATCATCCAGTCGTCGCGCCGGTGCCTGCTTGACCGTGGGTGTCGGAAGTTTCTCGGAGCCCCAAGAGTTGGGTGGGTTGGCGCACTACTTGGAGCACATGCTGTTTATGGGTACGTCCAGTGCTGTTCCCTCGTTGTGATGACCGTCCGACCTGTTAGGCAGTGAGAAGTACCCCGACGAAAACGAGTTCGAGTCATTTTTGAGTGCCCATGGCGGGTACAGCAACGGTGAAACGGACTGCGAGCGCACGAGCTACTTGTTTGAGGTCGGGCCGGACCATCTGCAGCACGCGCTCGACATGTTTGCGCAGTTCTTCATCTCCCCGCTCATGAAAGCCGACGCGATGGACCGCGAGCTGTGCGCCATCGAGTCTGAGTTTAACCAAGCGACCACAAGCGACCAGATTCGCCTTCAGGTGCCGTGGTCAGTTTGAGCATTTTGCATCAACTTGTGATCGTAGCAAGTCCTCGCCACGACGGCGGACGCCCACCACCCGTTCCACCACTTCAACTGGGGAAATACAAAGTCGCTCCGAGACATCCCAGCAGCCCGCGGCATCGACGTCCGCGCCAGAGTCCGATCGTTCTACGACTCGCACTACTCGGCCAACTTGATGAAACTGGTGGTGTGTGGACAAGACAGCCTCGACGACATGGAATCATGGGTGCGCACATCGTACAGCCCCATCCAGAACAAACAGGTGCCCCCCCCCTCGTTTGCAACGTTGTCACAGCCGTTCGGACGAGGCGTCGATGCCTCTCCCATGCAGTGCCAGATCGTGCCGCTGAAAACCATCCACACGGTGTCCCTCTTGTGGTGCTTGCCGCCACTAAGTGGGCACAATCACTTGAAACCCCACGACTACGTTGCATCGATCGTGGGCCATGAAAGCGAAGGCTCCATCTTGTTCCTGGTACGTCCGTACGTAAAGGTGATGGATAGGTTTCGGATAGTTATGATCACATTGCGCTGTTTCCTGTATGTAGCTCAAGAGCCTAGGGTGGGCGTTGTCGATGTCGGCGGGGCTGACAGAAGACCACGGGTACGACTACGGCACGTTTGGCAGCGTGTTTACGATCGAGATCAAGCTCACGGCGGAAGGGCTGGCGCATGTCCATGACGTGGTGACGGTAGTGTTTCAGTTTCTCACGATGATGCGCGCGTCGCCGTTGCCGGCGTGGATATTCGACGAGGCCAAGGCGATCACAGAGTTGAATTTCCAATTCCAAGAAGAACAAGACGCGATTGAAAAGTGCGAAGAACTCGCGGCTATCATGCAGGTACAACGTACTGTACCAACCAACCCATCCCCTGCCATATGGACATGCGACGTATATGCAATATGTCTTATCGAGTAGTACACTGTTCGTGAATGCTTGACGATATTGTCTTGAAGGAAATGTTTCAAGTTTGTGCCCAAGACTTGTTGCGGTATGACGTGCTCAAAGGCGACTTTGAAGCGGCGATTGTACACTCGACCGTGTTGCAGCACTTGACTGTGGACAACCTCCGCTTGCACATCGTGTCGAGCTCGTTTGCCGATGCTTCCGCCGTCACATGGAAGGTATGTTGGAAGGAGTAATCCCATTATTGTGCTTTCGAGTGAATAATTTCATTGTGTTGTGGTTTCTCGTTTGAATTTCTATCGATTTGATTGGCTACTTCAGACGAGCGCAAAATTATTAACCAATCAAAACCGTCTCAATGAGATTCAACAACCAATCAGATCGATTGTGGATCGGTTTCGTTGTCGCGATTCGATTGCACCCCCTCCACAAATTTGTATCAAATCGACAATATCTTGTGTGTTTTCTACTCAAAATGTCCTCGGGCGGTTGGATCTACTCTTTGACCGGCTAATATTCGATCGATACAGTGAATTTAAGTAAGCCACACGGAAGTTCGTCTCAATATTGCTGTACATATCCAATCAGAATCATGTATTTCAAACCAGTTGGTTTGGTTTGTCAAAATAATCCAAGTTGGCCAATCCGACTTCAACATTTAGATTCTACTTCGATTCAAAGTGTGGCTCCCTCGTTCACTGTCGTTGTAGCGGGGTAAAACTCCGTTTAAGAGGTATTTTTGTGAACCTTTGATCATTTTAGCCAATCACATTGCAACAATCGTTCGTTTTAGCCAATCATATCTTGTTTGGTCGATTTGTTGACCTAAATTAGCGAATTTGACTGAAAAGCAAGCACAATCGTTCAAATAATATTTCTGCTAACGAGTCATGTCAACAACATACTTATGTTGTCGCTTGTAGGAAGAAGAATGGTTTGGAATCAAGTACGTGATAGAACCGATTGCCCCAGATGTGTTGTCACGGTGGTCGACGTGCGGCGTGCATCCCAACTTGCATTACCAAGCCCCCAACCCATTCATCCCCACCGATCTATCGCTCATCCACGTCAGCGACTCGCAGCAAAACGCTCCGCGACGTCTCCCGACCGACGACGGACCGCCTGTTTGGTACCACCCTGGAGTTCCGTTCCGGACACCACGGGCCCATGTGGTGTGCTCCGTGACCAACCCCACCGTCATCCAGTCCGCCAAAGCCATGATGGCCAGCGGGTTGTACCTCCGCCTGGTCAAAGATGCACTGAATGCATATGCATACCAGGCGCAGGTGGCGCAGCTGTCGTTCGACGTGCACGTCAAGGACGCCGGCTTTGAGTTGTTTGCGTGTGGATTCAACGACAAGCTGCCGCAACTGGTTCGGGTCATGGTGCATACGCTGGTGGGGTTGGAGTTTGCCGACAGCCGGTTTGCCGTGCTCAAGGACGAACTCGTGCGTCAGTACCAGAACGCGCTGTTGAAAGTGCAAGCCAAAGCCAAGTTTACCAGACTCGACGTGCTATTGGGCACGAGCTTCTCCCACCAAGCCCTCCTCGACGAAGCGGTGCAGTTCACTGCCCACGACATGCGGCAGTTCGTCTCGACCGAACTTTGGCAACGCGGCGCCAGTGTTACGGGCATGGTGCACGGCAACATGACTGCCCACAAAGCCACGGATTTAATCCACCAAGTTGCGACGACCATCGCGACGGTGGCGGCCCCGGCACAAAACCAGTGGATCCCCCGCCTCGTGCGCGCGATCGCGCCGTCCAGCAACACGATTCTGTGGCAAAAAAGTGATCACGACCAGGACGTCAACACGATCGTCGAGTATTACTTTCAAATGACCAACCACACGATTGAGACAATGGCGTTGACGGACCTGCTCCAGCAAATCATGGAGGAACCGCTCTTTGACTCGCTGCGCACCAAGAAGCAGCTGGGCTACGAAGTGTCGTGCACGGCGCGGGAGACGCACGGCATCCTCGGCTTTGGCCTCGCGGTGGTGTCGTCGTCGGCGTCGGCGGCCGCCATCGCCGTCGAGATGGACGCGTTCTTGGAAGAGTTCCGCCACACGCTGGCCAATATCACGGCTGACCAGTTCAGCCAACACGTGCAGTCCCAAGTTCAGCTCAAGCGCGAGCCAGACGTGACCATGATGGTCGCCACGGAACGCTTTTGGACAGAAATTTCCAACCAGCGACTAGCGTTCGACCTGAACCGCGACGTTGCAAACTGGCTAGAGTCCAATCGCTGCACGAAGGAAACCCTCGAGGCCTTTTACTCCGACTGGTTTGGACCGACGGCTCGGAAGCTCCAAGTGCATGTGGTGGGCCAGCGCTCGTCCTCCCCCAACATCCCCCCGACGAATGGCGTGACGACCCCCCATGCGATCGCGCAATTCAAAGCGTCTTTAGCGATGCACCCTGAATCCAAGACCATTGCTTAAGGGAATTACACATCAATCATACTATTAGTATTAACATTAATACTAATAGTATTCCCTTGGCTAGTACTCTAGTACTACTATTACGTACTGTCAAACAGTAAATTGCCGTTGACAGGACGTAATTCTATTTTTAGGCATAACGTTGCTTCCTCCTCCATATTCATCGAAATGGGGGTATTTCAACCAGACATCGTTGACGTCGTCGCTGCTAGCGACTACGATGTTGTCGAAGGTGTCACTCGATGCGTACAAGTCCCCGAACGACCGACGGCTGTACAGATTAACGACGTTGCCCAATGGTCTTCAAGTGTTGCTGATCCAGTGTCAGTCGTCGGACCATTCGCACGTTCGAGGCACTAGCCAACCATTCGACGACGACTCACAAGGCGATCATTCATCGTCGGAGAAGGAGGACTTGATGTACGCCCGCGACAGCGTCCAAGCAGCCGCATGCCTGACGGTGGAGGTGGGCAGCTTCGCCGATCCTCCCCATTTACAAGGACTGGCGCATTACATGGAGCACATGCTTTTCATGGGTAACGTCGTCTAGACACTGCGATGTTCTCTTTAGGGTTGTGTTTGATAAGGAAGCGCAAAGTACCCCGATGAAAACGCGTTCGAGTCGTACTTGAGTTTGCATGGAGGGTACAGCAACGCCACGACAGACTGCGAATCCACGGCGTTCGTGTTTGAAACCAACGCGTCTGGGTTTGAAGTCGCCTTGGACATGTTTGCCCACTTCTTTGTCAGTCCGTTGCTCAAAAAGGACGCGATGGATCGAGAGTTGTGCGCCATCGATTCGGAATTCCAGCTCGCGTCCCAGAACGACCACGTTCGCTTGCAGGTGCTGCATCCCACCTCCCCCTCACATTCACCATGTCTTATTCCTCTGATGTTAGCAAGTGTTGTGCGTGTTGTCGCCTCCAACACACCCCTACCATCGTTTCAGTTGGGGCAACCAACTAAGCCTTCGCGACTCCCCTGCCAAGGACAACGTCAATGTCTACGAAGCCCTTCGGAACTTCTTCCGCCAGTACTACACGGCGAGCCACATGAAACTCGTCGTGTGCTCCCCGCATGACCTTGACGCGCTGGAACAATGGACAGCGCGCTCGTTCGGTGCAGTGCCAAGTAGTGAGACAGCTGCCCCATCGTACGAGCTTCATGGTTCACCGTTCCAAGCCCTCCGCTCCCAACTCATCAAGTTGATTCCTCTGCAAGACATGCATGCAATGCACATGTACTTTTCGTTGCCCCCGCTCGTGGGTCTGTACAAGCAAAAGCCCGCCGAGTACATTCGATACATCCTCAGCCACGAATGCAACCAGTCGCTTCTTTCCACGGTATCACAAACAATTCAGGTGTAGTTTTTAACATAATCGTAGCTGACTGACGCGGGGTGGGCTACCGCCATTGTCGCAGGAATCTCCGACACGGACGGCTACGAGTCGGGCTCGTACGGGTGCCAGTTTGAAGTTCAGCTGACGTTGACCATCGATGGGTTGGACCATTGGGACGAGATTGCCGCGCACGTGTTTGCGTACTTGAACATGCTGAACCAATGCCCCGACCTTCCCGAGTGGATCTTTTCTGAATTCAAAGCATCGTCTGAACTAGCGTTTCGTTTCCCCGACGAAATGGACCCGTTGGTAGCGTGCAAGGAGCTGTCTCAACGGATGCAAGCCAGATATGCCATGCCCCCGCAAGACTGGCTTCAGGCGACTGTCTTCCAAGGCGCGTTCCAACAACACCTGGTGAAAGACCTGCTGCCGTCGTTTTCAGCTCACAGTGTCCGGGTGGTGTTGGTGTCGCCATCTTTCGACACTGAAATTGACGGCGGCATGACCCCTTGGAAAACGGTAGCGGCGTCACTTGTGAACCTTGACTTTGAAATATGAGATGTAGGAACCGTGGTTTGGAACGAGCTTTACATGCGATTTCATCGACCCAGGCCTGGTAGAGTCGTGGCATCAGTCACATCACAGCAGCCATTGGCCGTTGCCGAACCCGTACATCCCCACAGATATCGGCTATATCGCGACCCCAGCCACCACTACTGCCGCTCCTTTCCAAGTTCGTCCCAACTTGTGGGTCCTCCCGGACTTGTCGTACCATACCCCACGCATCAATGCATGTTTCAACGTCGCACTGGCGTCTGTCCGTCGATCGCTGGAAGCCCACGCGTGCGCACTGCTGTACTGCGAGGTCGCCAATGACGCCTTGCGTGAGCTTAAGTACCTCGCGCAGTGCGCCGACATGGATTTTGACATTGGCCTGCAAGATGGGTCGGACTTGGAAGTCGTGTGTTATGGGTATGGTCAGCATCTGAGTGCCATCGTGTCTCAGATCTTTCAAACCCTTGCCAGAGGAGACTTGGACCCAACTCGGTTTGAGGCCATTCGACACGTGTTGGTGCAGAATCTTCACAACAAGTGTCGGCACCCGACCGACAAATCGCGGTATTTGCGATTGCTTGTGTTGGAAACCACGGCGCTGTTTGAACTGGAAGACATTTGTGCCGCCGTGGAAGCGTTGACATGCGACAGGCTCATGTCGTTTGTCCGGGATGATATGTGGGTTGGTGTGTGCTTCACTGGTTTTTTTCATGGTAATATTGACGACGCATCAGCGGACACTATATTCCGCTTGGCGGCGCACCCTCTTGAACGCCTCCACCCACTTTGTTCCCCGTCTTCGTGTACCCACCGGTCGGAAGTATGGATGCCACAAGCACTCGCGCTACCATCGTCCCCCCTGGGGCGGGGCATCTTGGTGCGGCAGCCCAGCGCCCACGTCGACGAAGTCAACACTTCGGTGGAGATTTACTACCAACTCGGCAAGCGAGACGTCCGTTCCAACGTGTACGCCAACTTGATTCAGTGCATCATGCAAGAGCCGCTGTACTCAAGCCTGCGCAGTCGCGACCAGTTGGGCTACGACCTGTCGTGCTGCGTCCGCCACACCCACGGTGTCCTCGGGTTTAGTGTGTCGCTCGTGTCCTCCGCCTACTCGGCCAGCCACCTCGCGATGCGCGTGGACGCATTTCTTCACGGAGAATTCCCCGCCCACCTCGCAGGATTAGACGACGACACGTTTGAGAGGCACGTCGCCGCCCGAAAAGCCGCGTGGACTGGCTCCCGTCCGTCCACTTTGAGGGCTGCGACGGCCGAGTTCTGGGCAGAAATTACATCCCAACGACTCGAGTTCCATTCCAAATCCTTGTTTCTAGACGAGTTGAACGACGTGACCAAGGACGAATGCGTGAGGAGATTCCACGACTGGTTTGTGAATAAGCCCAAGAAAATGCGGGTTCACGTCGTCGGACAGAGCCACCGCAGGACGCACGTTCCGTTCGAGTCGACCGTCCAAGAACACGTTGCCCCCTTTCTTGTGAACGACCTCCTTGGGTTCAAAAGCACTTTAAATTATTGGTAGATATATATTTCGATATTTCAATTAGTACCGGTAGTGGTGTTGTTCTTGCGATGGTTGCCAAAGTGCCGTGATATATTTGCAGCAAGGAGATGCTAGAAGGGTGAGCGCAGGGTATGGGAGAAATAATTGACAATTAAATTCCGAAAATATTTAATATCGAGGCGCTGGCAAAATACAATTATTGATTGTTTATGGTTGCGAGACCCGACTAAGTATGTACTAGTACTGTTTGTTGATCGATGTATTAATACCATCAACAGTATTTGCTCTTACCTTTTGTATTCATGTACAGTTACTATTTCAATAATTGTCAAAGTACTACGTACTAGTAGTATATAATTGTCTGTCGAAATGGCTGCAATTAACAGCTGTAAACATTTAAATATTTAGACCGCTATCAATGGGTAAAAAAATATGTTTCCCATACCCTCGTTGAGCGTCGAAAATCTATTCGGCACATTGTGAGGCAACCTTGGGATTATAACGGGGACATCACCTTGTATTAGATAGTTCGTGGCTTCCACAACACTCCTCTCAACGAGGACTGTCTTTGTGGACGATGAGTTACGACATGCTAATCTCACATAGTATACATATGACTTGAGATGGAATGCAGTACATCTAATGCGGTTGAATGTGATCATATCGACATTGCACTATCGAATACGCAGGGCTCAGCTTGCCACGTTAGATGCAAAGCAGTAACAACAACAGCAAACTCCACTGCCCAGAGCATTTGGCGGTGGTTAAATTAATTAGCCAAGAATGATTACAAGCCATGTTTGGTCGGGCGTGTCGTGGCCACCACATTGCTGTTTTGTACTGGCACCTGATCTGCCGCTTCTTCCAGTATCGAGTGGTTTTGCAGAATAGCCTTGTATGCCTTAATTGCTGCCTTTCCGCCGTTCAGGACAATGTCTTTGGTCTAAACGAACAGTATCAACATGTGCATGTGAATGAGATCTCTTCAATGGCTTACATACCTCATCGATCAACTTGATGGCGTTGTGCGCGTTTTGCTGGTACTTGAGCACATCCTTGCGGTACTCGCCGTACAATTCCGACGACTGTTGGGCAAAATTCACGGCTTGATCTTTCTTCGTAAACCTACGTATAATATATATATCATTATAAATGGGGTGGATTTCCCATACGCTTTGCGATACGTATCCTCGCCGCCTACAAGACATCGATCCACTGGCGTCGTGCGACGCAGAAAGCAGGGCTTCTTAAGACCTTCCTTGTTGGTCGCCAAGTATTCCTTCATGAGCGGACTTAACTGCGCGGCATTGAACGACGCTCGCACTTGGTGGACCCGAAGACTCGTCGGCAGCTATCACAACTGTTATTACCAAATCCTAGAGCGACTTCAGTACTCACCATGGACAAGGTAAAGTCACTGGCAGATTTTCGCAACGAGTTGCTACTGCCAGGGAGCTGTCCAGGGGGGGTCGACTCGGCGCTGTCGAGGTATTTCATCTTGCCTGCCAACTCGTCCAGCTGGTCCTCTGGAAAGTACTGCTTTCGCATCATTTGCACCGAGATGGGGCACAACTTTAACCCGAGCAAGAGTTCGCACACGATCACAAACACCTAATGGTCACACCACATCATCTAGTCGTAGTTACGAAGGGGACTACCTGATGCTTAAAGTCGTGAACGTATAAGTGTCGCGAGCCCGGAAATAAATAGTGAAAGCCACTGCAGACAGAGCCCGCAATCGCATACGGGTAAATGCGAAAGATGAGATCTTTGTTGAGGCGCAGCACGGACAGCATCTTGACATACAGCGCGCAAATGCACTCCATCTGGTCGGCGTCGTCGGCGTTCTATCCCGACGTGGTAGTTTATAAATATGTTGAACTTTTCAGAGATTGTACCTTTTGAAAGATGCGGGTAAACACAAGCCAAAAGATTTGCTCGAATTGCGTGCACGAGATCTCGGTCAAGACAAACCGCTTGAACGTTTTCTTGCCCTGGACGATGCGCATCTTTTCGATCGTGTGGGACAGCAGCAGCTTGGCGTTGAGGTCGATGTTCCGCTTGTTGTTTGAATCTGCCGACGTCAGAACGCTGTCGACCGTGCGCGTGACGTGGCGTTCGATGCTCACTTGCAGTAGCTTTTCCAGTTGCGCCCGTTTGTTGCGTCTTGTTTCCGACTTGAGCATGTCCGCTTTGGACTTTTTCATCGTTTTCTAACCAAACCAACATGTTAGGCATCTTAGTGGGTTTGTTCACAAGGAGTACATTGCGCGTCCGCAGTTTCTCGTCTGGCCCGAACAGTCTTTCCATGAGCAGTTGGTTCCGAGCGTTCATGGCCAGCGCCGCGGACGTGCGCAGACGGCCCGTTGCGACCACGTGGTTGGTCTCATAAGGATCGGGCAGACCAGGTACCTACAACTGCGTCGTGAAAGAGATGGCGGCGAGGACGACATACCATTCTCGATGAGTGGTTCAAGTTGGCTTTCAAATCACATTCCAAGCCGTAAATCCGGTTCTCGGCTACGTCATGTCAACAAGTAAAAGCAGTGAAAAACGGATCAACGTACCCACAGAACGAAGCGAGTCGAGACGCGTTTGCACGACGTCGATCATTTGGGCGGAAATGACTTCCTTCTGTTGCAAAGTCTTTTTGGGCTCATTCTCGTCCTCTTCCAACACGACGCTCTTGCGGCGGATCGGATGCATCAGGGTGAGGATTTACAACGTGAGCGGTTTCGCGGCATGTAACTTCCATCACTTGGTTGCGTGACATATCGACGTTATAATGCGTCCGCAGACATCCTACGCACCCTATCGTGACCTCGCTGTCCATGACCTTTGTCGGTACATCTATGGGCAGTTCAGCTCATAGGAAGGAATGGCGCATCGTTCGAAGCATGGAAGTTTACAGTTAATTGATTCGTCGCGGGTGACCTACCCCACAAAACTGTATTGCTGACCTTCCACATCATGCTCCTATCGGGACTCAGTGTCATGCTTCCGTGTCTATGAGGTAGCTGGCGCATGCTAGCTCAGCGACACTTTATCCTTCGAAGTAGCTATCAACTTGGAGCAGATATATTGTCACAACTCTCAAATGCCCCTTCAATGTTGAATCGATGGGTTGTAAAAACGAATAATGCTGAATATTACTACTGAAAGGACATGCATCTCCACAAGATATGCATGTTGACCGACTCGTCCGGATAGAGTTGGCACGAAGGGTACCTCGTTGCCATTGGGGCAATCATGGAGACGCCGACTCCTCCCCAGAAGCGTCCGCGGAATGCCGCTGCATCTGCAGCAGGAAGTAGTGCCAAGGCCAAGTCCAAGGCCAAGGCACTTCCGTCAGCGAAGGCTGCTCAAGCGTCATCAACGGACACATCCACGCCAAACAATCATGCTGCTTCAACGTCCGCCGCGGGCAATGTTCCACCCATGTACATGGGTCTACCGATGTACATGCCCATCAATCCGTACTTGAAACGGCCGCCGCTCGCGCTGCATGGCATGGGCCTCGATCCCAGCAGCGCGATGACGTTGAACACCAAGTCGAGTGCGCCGCAGAAAGGGAACGATGGCAAGGGCGGCCAGTCGTCGTCCCCAGCCGGGACGCGGTACGACAGCTCCCTGGGGTTGCTAACCAAGAAGTTTGTGTCGCTCATTCAAAACGCCACGGACGGGAACCTGGATCTGAATCAGGCCGCGATCTCACTGGGTGTGCAGAAGCGGCGGATTTACGACATCACCAACGTGCTCGAGGGCATTGGGCTGATTGAAAAAACGAGCAAGAACAACATCCACTGGAAAGCTGGAGCGGCGGGTGGTGGTTCCAGTTGTCTGCCTGGCCACGACGAGTCGGACTCCGACAACGAAGGCGGTGCCACACGAGCAGCACCATCCCGCGTCGAAGAGGTTTCCGACCTGAAAGAGTCGACCCTGAAGTTGATCGAAGAGGAGAAGCTGTTAGAACACTACATTCGGCACATGACCATGAGCGTAAAGCACCTCAACGACGAAGGCGGCGGCGACGGGTCAGCCAACAACCCCGGAGGGCTCAGCTTCATTTCACATCAAGACATCCGGGCCATGGAATCGTTGTCCGAGCAGAGTATCATGGCCATCAAGGCGCCTCCAGGCACGACGCTGGAAGTGCCCGACCCAGACGAAGGCATGCCAGCTGGCAGCCGAAGGTTTCAGATCTTCCTCAAGAGCAACGAAGGCCCCGTGGACGTATATTTAGTTAGCCAAGCGTCCACAGTGCCAGACGAGGGCGTCAAGAAGGAAGCGACCGCAGCATCCTCGGCGTCGTTGCTGGGTCACGAGGCCGACCACGGCGCGGGAGTTGGTGACTTTGAAGACTCGGACTTTGACTCGGGACTGTTCAAGTTGGCGCCGCTCAAAGCAGACCCCGACTTTTGCTTCAATTTGGACGAAAACGAAGGCATTTCAGACTTCTTCGGCTCCAATTCGTTCTTAAACCACCATGACGTGGCACAAGCTGGTGGTGGTGGTGGCGACGACGACGACGACTTTTAGTGTAATCTTATATAATGAATGGGGGGAGGAGCTGCTCCGTTCTGAAGTCGCGTTGGGATGATGGGCTGCATTTATATATATATATATATATATATATATCCATGCATCGCGGCACGTCGAATGAAATAAAAAAAAGTACTTCCAAGTATTAATACTAATAGTACTTCTTAGTTAATTAATTATAAAATGTTCTTTTGTCATTTTAAATTTATATATTGATAATACTGATACTCCATACCAGTAGCAATTCCTACTATTAATAGTAGTATTAATACGTACTCCGAGTATTTATTTTAATATACAACATGTTGGATTTTGAAACGTCGTAAAGTTGAAGTTGCTACGGTTAGATCGATCATGGGCAACAACGCGTGCTCGAAAGGTCCGATTCAGCGCGACGTGCGGCCATTCCTCCCCACTGCATGGGACGAGCTGATGTCGCTGGAGAGATGGGCGACGTCAAGAAACCTCCATTTCATCCGCGACAAGGCCACTCTTGTCGAGTGGTTCGGGCCTAAGCGGCGCCAAGACGTCGTCGACGCCGTGGACCGTCGAAAGGATTTCTTTGCGTTTCCGTTGTGCGTCAATGACTTTTTAGCTGGCTTCGCGCTGGTCCAGCAGGCGCCCGTGCTGCGCAAGTTTGAATGTACGGCGAACGACCACCAACTTCCTCTACAGGCTGTGGATAACATAGCGTGCCATAGTCATTTCGAAATTGGCCAACACTGGTGCGATGTGCAGCAAGCCCGAGCTGTTGCTAGCCATGTGGTTTGGTGTGCGCGGTATTGCCAAGCTGAAAGGATCCAAGTTGCCACCGGACAAAGCGTTGCGATGCATCGCCAATAGTACGGCTAGACACTGCAGTCCGTCCTATCAACTTGTGTGCTATGATGTACAGATGTGCTGAACAGCAAGCCAAGCTTGGACTGGGCCGCAGTGATTCAGAAACTCATGGTCGTCCCGGACGTCGTGTTCTTCTTGTGTGACTTGGATATGGTACAGCTAAGGCCAAGGACAATTTGTTGACGTTAACATGGGCAGGTGCTGGTGGAGAACCTCGAGACACTCATCGCCGACCAACTGCATGGGATGAAGCAACTTGCTGCGATCGAATATGAAATCGGCGTCGCAGCAGGTACGTCTATTACTTCAGCAAGTAGATAATTGATAAGGCTTGTCATGGGTGGCTGTTGTTTGCAAAGCAACACGCAATACCACGACAGCTCAGTCAGATCCAAGCCCATGCGACTACGCCATACCGCCACCACCACCACGTCGACCTGTGCTGGAATGGTTGGGCCTGTCCTCCAACCTCCGAACCACCACCTCGTCTGGGCAATCGAAGCGAGTTCAAGTGCCCAATGTCGACAAATGCTGCCGGCGTATTCAGAATGCGTTCAAGGCTGCAAATACCCCCACCAGTGACTCGACGCGCACCTTGTCGCTAGAGACTAGCTTGCGCTTCAACGTTCGCCGCCTCCAAGAACTCGTATTGATGGCCACGGAGAACTCTATCGCAATGTCCGACGTGGAGGTACCATATACCCCTCAATGTACCCAAATATGCTTCCCATCTCAACACTTGATTTGTATATGCAGGCAGAGCATCATCTGGAGCACTTTTCAAAGGACCAGCTGGAGCGCATTGCGTGTTCCGACATGCTTCGGTGGTTCAAACAATGGACCGCCGACCAGAACCGAGAGACGCCACCAAAATGGCAAATCGCCGCCACGAGTTGTGTGGACATTTGTCGATCGGCTAGCTCGTGGTGGCGGCGCCTTGTGTCCAGCGTGCGCGACACGTTTGGCAAAGGGGGCCAGCCATCCGTTGAACAACGACATGACGTGATCGATTTAGAAGCTCCGCAAGAATCCAACTACAGTTTTCTCGTACATATCGAGGCGCCACGTTCTACTCCGTTTCAAGGACGGCCAGACGAGGCCACCACCACCACTACCACCAACGACCATGCCGCGGCTACCCTATCTTGTCGATTTGAATTCAAAGAAAAAGCAGCCGACGATAAACACCCCAGTACGGCACCCAACTCGGTCGACATTTTGGACCAAATGCAACTGGACGACGACGAAGTGCTCGAGACTGGATTCCCCATGGCTTTCACCATGGAATTCTTGTTGTGGAAGTCTGTCACAGGTAACTAACTACACACGCATCCATGTAGTACTCCTCCAGCGTCTACTACTCCTTCATGATCGTCACAAGATCGTGTGCAAGCGTAGACGAGTCGGCTGCGTTACTCGCCAGAGTTGTTGGTCAATTGCTCAACGACTATATCGTGTTGGAAGCATGCTCATTCCTGTGGCAAAAAGCCAACGGTGTGTGCTATGTACATATTGAGTTACACGATTTGGTTGGTCGACAATATATATGCCTCTCATCGTGTCGTAGTGAGTATTGTGTACGGGTACCGCGAGCATGCGACAAAGTCCATGCCACAGACGGCGTCGGACAAGTATTATTTACGCATGACGTTTCTCATGCGACACAGCGTGTTTGGCGACGTCGAGGTCGTACATTATAGCTGCACCACGCAACTCATTTAAGGAGCATGGGCTGCTGCTGCTCACGTTTGTTTTGTATGTGGTGTTAGAGTGCCTTGCACGACAAGCTCCAGAATCTCTTCCAAACCCTTCACTTTGAACTGACCCTTGAGAATTCATTTGACGAGTTGTTGGCGTACTCTACGTCAGCAGCTGCAGCCATGATGACCAGTCTGTGGCCTCCCCATGCACCAGATCATCACGAGAATGACACGAATAGCTCGGTTCAACACCTGTTTCAGCGCATGGACAGCAATGGAGATGGCGAGCTGTCGCTAGATGTACGAAGACATGCAGTCTTCAAGCGATGACCCCATTTCACATGTAGGAAGTGAATGCGTTCCAACAAAGCATGGACCAGTCGGTCCTTGGCACGGCCGCGCAATACCAGCACCTGATCACGTCCAATAACTTGCCGCACAACCCTCAAACAGGCAACTTGACAGCCCCTGGCCTCGACGCGTACTTTGAAAAATTCGGCGGCTTGCAATCAGCATATCAAAGCTTACACATTGGTATAATCGACAGCTCGTCACAAAGTATAGCTCGCGCCTCCTTCTCAACATGGCGCTAGGGTGTCTCAATGATATCCTCCATGGGACTCTGTCTGTGGCCACATCGCTCAACCGCCACGCCTTGTCGAAGCTCCAGACGTTTTTTGCATCGTGCTCTCCATTGCACAACATCGCGGCTAAGTGGGGCCTCTTCACTGCACTGCAACTCACGGATGTCAGCATGGAGCTGACGTTCCCCAATGCGATGGCATGCTTGCGGTTTCTGTGGCCACACGCGCGTTGCCCGCTGCTAGAAGTGCCGGGATGGCTCGCAGCGGTCGTGGCCGACTTCCGATCGCTGCTGTCCACCCAACACACCCACATGGACGCATCTCCTTCGTGCGTGAATCTCCTTTGTGCTATCGAAACATCGTTGCAGCGGTACATGACGCAGCAAGCCACCGGTTCCAAGGCGGCAATAGCATCGGTCGAGCCAAGTATTGCTCTCACGATGCAAACGATTGAAAAGTTTAGAGATGCGTGGCAAATGTGGGAGAGCTCCGTGTGCGGTCTGCAGCAGCTGGTGCTATCCAACCGTGACGTGGCATGCCGGGTCGAGCTAGATCATTTCGTACGCCCGCCTCGTGTGTAGCCAGCCATAATACTACTAACGTTAGTTTACGTACTCATGCTTTTATATTAACGGAAAATTACTACCCTGGGGACTCTTAAATACTCGATGTGTGTTGCTTGTCTTTTCGCTTGGCCTTTTTGGTCGTCTTGCTTTTGGGTCGATGGTGGCTGTTCATGGTGGCGGTGGTGGTACCAAACGGAGCTGGATACACAAACCGACTGCGGGGCGGCGGCGGCGGCGCCGGGTGCGATGCCGGCGAGGTGGCCAGACGGACGCGGTCGTCCCGCGCCGCCTCTCGTCCGTGTGCAAACACAAACTCGGGCAATGACTCCCACTGCAACAACGTTGTGGACAGCGTCATCCCCGGCGCGCGCACACCAAACTGCTGCAAGTCGGTAGCTTCAAAGAACCGGATGGTCTGGCCAATGGTGGCTTCCATCTGCGGGTCCAAGAATATACTCCTATTGCCAGGGACGCGTGCTTTGAACTCGAGGCCGATAAACACAGATTCACGATGCAGACACTGCCCATCACTACCGCCCTCTCCCCCGTCCGGCGATGAGTTGCCGACGGGGTGGGGAAAGTGGGTAGGCAGCGCGTGCACGTTGCACATGCCTTCGACATGTTGCAGTCCGTCCACGAGCTTGCGCACTCGCGAGTGCACGAACTTGCTCCAGATGCACATGTCGTCTCTAGTGTTGGCACTGTACGACAAGCCTAAGTACACATCGTACCGGACAAAAAAGTTTGTCGGCGCAAACAAGTCGACCCACTTGGCACGTTTCACATCCGCGTCATTGGCGGCATGGGCCGCCAAGTCGGCGAAGTGCCGCGCGCGCCACAGTTCGTCGTACATGACTTTGAACGTTGTGTGGGAAACTTGCACCGCCGAGTTCATCGGCGGGTACGCCGGCGTGATGATTGGCATGAGGTGCGTCCGATCAAATACATTGAGCCGCGGGTCCCAGCTCTCGAGGCCGAGGCCAGCGTCGTACAGCACGTTCAGCATCACGGGCTGGGGCCACGCCCACTCGGACATGACGTGGAAGAACCTGACAAACACCGACTCGCAGTCGGTTTCCTGGGGGTACATCTGACACACGAACGCCACGAGGATAGTCCAGCTCACGCCGCCCAGGTACCCCCACTTGCTCGAGTAGATGCCCCGCGCTTTAGCCCACGCCCGAATCGCCCGAGCCACGGCGCGAAACACGGCGGGCTGCGGCACCAACCGCAGCAGCAGGGTGCTCACGCGCGGCGCGTTGAGCGACTTCATGGACGCCGGATCCACCCCCGCCAAGATGTAGTCCGAGTCAATATCTTGCGACGGCAGCACCGTGGGCATGGGCACGCGGGCGAACAGCACATCCAACGCCACATTGTCGTACACTAGCGCCAGCAGCGGCACGAACGCGTTTGAGACGGGCGTCAAGCTCGACACTGCCGGACAAGATCGCAGCAGGTCCACAAATGACCCGAAAAAGTCGGCGTGGGTCACGTGCCAAGGCGCGACGGCGACCGTGTCAATGTCTGAGGACGGATCGTCGATAGCCAGGCGGTATGAACCGGCCGCAAACAAGGCGCCGCTCGTGAGCGCAATGTGCTCGGGACTCAACCCCCGCTCGACCCCCACGCGCTTGACCCACGACGCCACCAGCGTCGACAACGCCCGCAGCACCGTTTGTTTGTGGCGCCGGCCTGCGACAGAGTCTTTGGGCGCCATCGCATCTACAAACGCTGTCAAGGCAGAGTTCGCCACTACATCGACGGGAACGGTGGGAGAGAGGGGGGTGTTGTCTGGAGCCGTAGCCGCTGTCGCCTTTGAGCCGAGGTTGTGCACGGCGGGGGTGAGGTGGCAGTGCCGATACAAGATATCCCGGGCCTCTTCAAACGCCCCCCGGCCAATCAAGTGGTACAGCGTCTGTTCGGTGGAGTTGGACACGACGCCGCGGGCGGTGGCTTGCTCCACGGACCACATCAACGCGTTCGCTTGGTTGGCCAATCGCTGGGCTCGAAAGTCGTCGGCCAGACGAGCCAATATGACAGGATCTACGTCTTCGTTGGATGGGGCGCAGGTGCACTTGGACGAAGGAATTGCGGCGGACATGCGGCTGCTTTGCGGCATGAAACTGCCTTGTGTGGAATCCGACGCCATGGGGCAATGACAGGATGGAAGGGGGCTGGGAAGAGAAAGATGGGGATCCAGCAGCGGCGGCGGCGGCGGGCTTTTCAACGAGTCGACGGAGGTACTCGTCGTGCGCGGACTCGAGTTGTAGCTGGACAAGACGGTCGTGTCTGACGATCCATTGCTGCACACTTCGTCCAAGTCGTCGTCGTCGTCGATGGAAGGTTCATAAGGAGGCACTGGCTTGTTCAAGGTGTCGTCTTCTTGCAGATCGGACGCGAATTTCATGGTGGGCATCCACCCTGGAAGACTCATGGCGCGCGATGCACGCGGGGTGGATGACGACGACGGCGATGATGATGATGCATGGTTGTTGAACACCATGTTCCAGATATGTTCACGGGCTTGGGTTTGCGATTCTAATGCAGTCGCATCGTCTACTCGTGAACTGGACGGCGACGACGGCGGTGTGGATTCATAGCGCGCGGGTTTCAGCACAGATTCTTCAGACATGGCCCTTCGTATTCGATGGGAACCAGAAAGATGCGGAGGTTCCTCGATGCTATGCGATCGGACGGGACTTGATGGAGAGTCCTCACTGTCACTCTCCCACTGCTTGCTGCGCGTCGACCAATTCGTCTCGATCGTAGGAACTTCAAGGACAGGAAGCTTCGTCGGCAAGTTCATTACAATCGAGGAAACGGGGGGTGCCGGAGGAGCTTGCATATTAGGAGGCGTCAAAGGCAGAAAGAAGTCACCATCGCCATGCCTCTTTCGCCTTGAAGACGACGTGCGCTTCTTCGATGCAGCTGTCGGACGTCCCGACGAAAGTGTCGGCCACGCTTCGTCATCGTCCGAGGCTGCATTAAGGCCCAACAGGTCCACAGGGCGCGCCAGAGCGGCAGAGGGTTTTCCCCACGCGAACATGTCTGGAAGATGTGTGGATCTTGGTCGAAATGCGTCGAAGGTCGTCGTCGGCGGCGGCGGCGTGGTGCAACGCGTGCCAAAATGTGTCAATGTAATCAGCTGTAGGGGTTGCCTTGTTTATCCACTCCGGAGTCGCACTTAAGATATTCCCTGGCTTCGATTTGAAACGTATATACAACCCCCAAGTCATAATACTATCCGAAAGGTCGGAGTAACTCGCTAAGTGCGATTTCAATCCTGAGACAAGCAGGGCCAGCCCAAAATTACTCCGCGTTTGAATCCTAATTGGGACTCTGGGGTCCTAATTATCGCTAATTAGGGGGTGTGGGATCTGCGATGGTCCAATTGGAACACACGGCAGATTCATCTGAGCTGAACCCACCGGTGGTGGCACCGCGAACCCAAGTCCTTCGGCATAGTCTTGGGCCAACATGATGACTCGCTTGTGTGGCATACGCTGCGCACTTCGGACCACGATCAGCGCTGCGTAGTCGCACGCACATATGCCACGTCTTCAAGCAGAATCCTCCTCGTGTGCATTCAAGTTCTCGTTGGTGCGGATACTTTTTACGGGTAGTATGAACAACCAGTCAACATAGAATGGGCATTTGATTTCTTAGAATCGTGATGTATGATCTTACGTACTACATACAGCAGGGCAGGCAGGTACAATGGGCGTGCGGAGTACACCTATAGTACCGGTACAGTACGCACCTACATGTGTGTGGAGTACACTTCTACTTCGAAGTTTTAATAGTACAGTCAGTATGTACGCACCTACGCACTGCACTTGCCAAGGCGGCTTGGTCACGACAAGTTGCAGTATCTTGTGTATCTTTTGACCAAGCTCCAGTCACTGCGTTTGCTGTGTCCAACACACAAAGTGCAAGTTCCAGTTCGAATTCAGTGGCCCAAAGAGTCTTACGATTGTTACACAAGAGTACCTCGGGCAAAGTTCAAAGTCGACTGAATCGTAACCCAGAAACTGTATATACTTACCGGTATATACGTATAACGAACGTTCGCTAACATACACGAGCCGTCTGATCCAAGCAAGTCCTTGTTAGATTGGACGCCCTCCTATCGCGGGTCTTCTTTTCTTGGTTGGGGTGGTCGAAGGACGTGTGCCCGTTCAACCACGTGCTATATAGTTAGAATCAGCAAGTTTCATGGTATAGGAAACGCAAGCAGATGGGGCGGACGACATATTACCGCTAATGAAGATGCAGAAATCAAATCAGGCAAAACGTGCGTGATATATGTAATTGGTTTGGTATAATACAGTTGCAAGAAGTTGTTTCGTATCCACGTGTCATGTCATCCCAATCAATACAGTGCTTTGTGTAACGTTAAATATGTTAACGGTAGCACAACAAACCCCACAAGGATTGTGCGCAGGCTGTGCTCATTATTGTCTGCGTTGTCGGCGGCAGGGGGCTGCGATGATACGTACTCACAACTTGCGAGTCGCAAGTCCCCTGCAACTTGGTTGAACTTGCCATGCGCCACTGCAAACAACTACTGGTCATATACTGTAGCTCATCCTTCAGGTCGCATCGAAACGAATTGAAGAGGGCTACGTACCCTCGCCTTGATTACAACGAGCTTTGACGCCAGCACGTCCAACAAGATACATATATCGACAGTTAGTCGGCCGTGGACAAAAGGGCCTGCCCTGACTCGCCTCGAATCAGTCCCTCATCTGCTGCTTTCTGGAGAGCGACATTGCCAGCCAGTGTGCGCTCCACATAAATGGCAGTTTCACATGGCCACGAACGGCCAACGGTTCGGGCACTGCACCACCATGATGTTGGACGCACACACAGCCCTGACGTACTGAACTCCAAGGACACACACAGGGGCAGGATGACACACAAGCGTTGTTCCTTTGCGGAAAGGTTCAACAACGGCTCTTGGTGGTTCGCTTGGAGAATGGCTAAGCGCTCGGCATCGCGTTGACACTTCCTTGTCAAGTACGAAACTCTATATAAGATATGAAACCATAAATTTCGCGAGGTAAGAGGTTCTTCACGCTTGGCGACACTAAGGTCTTCTCTACAAATCGACGAAAACCACGTGTCCGGTCGCTCCGACAACCGAGCGCGCCACCCAAATTTTCAACGCGGACGCGGACATCGTCGATAATGACGTGGACGATGCGACGCTGCAGCATCCTGCCGAAGCAATCCATGCCTGCATGGATGGGGCCGTGCCAACTCCACGACATTCGAACAAGTCTCGGCAACCCTCCAATGCAGCGGCGGCGGCACCAGCCACGGACACATCCAAAGGCACGTCAATGCTAACATCGATTTACACACCCACCAACAGGACGAGCATCTGTGACATTCACGACGAACAACAATGAAAATATCCAAAGGATATATTTCGAGCACATATGTGGAGTATGAGTGCAATATGTGGAGTATGAGTGCAGTACGTATATGTACAGTACACGCCGCGAAATATGCGACGGTCGCACCACGGGAGTCTGTGAACATGGTAAGCTTAGATTGGACGGAGGTAGTAAGTACTACGCCGTGCAATACAGCCGAGCTCTTGATGTGCGCATCATCCAACCGCAATCTCAAATGTCCGTCGACGAAATGACATTTCAGTTTAGTGCTATAAATTCGTCTTTTTTTCTTTCTTTTTGGATGAAACAAAATACTTTAAAACAATCGCGAATGGTTGAAGATATTTGTGAAATATTCGGCCGATAATTTGTTGGTGCGCCTGTACAGTACACGAGGAGGAATCCAAAAAGAAACATGAGCGAGTCCAAGGCTGGCGACGACGACGAGTACTTGGCCCAATTGCCGCAAGTGGACATCCTGCGCGTGGACGTATCCCCCAACCCGACGCATATCTCGGACGAACTCAACTTGGAAGTGGACTTCACCGTGAACAAGGACGTCCTCGACGGATGGTGGGAGGTGCAGGTTTGTACTTCGCACAACCTGTTGTTTGCCCCGACTCATATGTCTTCGTAGTACCTCGTGGACTCTGTCTTGGAGCGACACATTATTAATATCCTTTTTCATGTCCTATAACATGCTCCGCCATCCATATACGACCGATGGAGCGCTCCTTAACCTGACTTCTCATCTTACAGCTTGGCAAGACCGACGCACAGGACTACCTTCAAGGAGAAAACCATTTCCAATTCTCGGTAGCCCCCACCTTCCTTTGTTCTTCTCTCACCGCGTTGGGGGTATATGTATGTATGTACATGCAGGTCCCGCAGATCAACGTGGCGTCGATTAAACCGAGTAACTTGGCCAACTGCGGCCTGCTGATTGCATCGTTCAAAACCCGCGCAAACGACATCATGGACCTGAAGATGGTCGTGCAAGTGTCCAAGCAAGGCGATACGCTGCAACGCATCATTTACAACCCACTGGAATAACAAGGCAATCATATCCAACCAACCTCCTGGATTGCTTGTTATGTCGAATCTGCCGCTACATGCAATACTTGCTTGACTCGGACTACCAGCTCATACAGTTCCTTGCTGTCGTGCGACTAGACATGGATGTAAAGGCCACCGACACACACGCCAATGGAGACCCTACCTGTTCATCTGCCATCTTCTTTGCTTTGATCAGGGCCCTTGTGAGCTTTCGCATCTCCTACGCATCGTGTGTCATCAAAAACTGTGACACTGTTTCAACGTGGTTGTGTATCATAACACCATTACGTACCAGCAAACAATGGTCTTGGTTCTGCTTGGCCCACATAAACATGTCGTACTTTTCCCGCTCGAGCCGTTTGATGCGGTCGGTGAGCTCCATCACTTGGTGTCGGTACCGATCTCTGTCGTCCTACACGTCCACATTAGTGCTTAGCATCCTCTTGTGTGCCAGAGCATGCTGTACTTTGATAATTTTAGTAAAGATCTCCTTGTCGATCTCGTTCTTGAGGCCCTCCTGCAAATAACCACGTTAACATGGGCCGTTGGCCAAACACACCAGACCGGCCGACCTCCTTTTTCTTTTCACACTCGTAACGCAGCCGGTCTTCGCTCTGCTTGATCGTTTTCTTGAACTCGCTTCGCTCGGCTTTGGCCTGTGACGATGTACATAGTACCCCCACCGCGTCAGAAGTCAATCGACCATCAACAATCCGGCCGGCCACGCGATGGATGATGGTACCTTTTTCAGAATCGTCTGCAGCACTTGAATGTCCTTTCGCATCTACATCCAAGATGAGGACGAACAGCAGCAGCAGCAGCAGCAGCAGTGATGAACCTTGTCCCTGGATGTGTTTTGTGAATACGCCTTGGCCTCATGCTTGGCCAGCTCGGCCATTCGAAGCAAGTCGTTGATGTCGTCCATGTTTTCAAATTCGTCGGCCCTATCGACAGTCGTCTGTCACCTCTAACGCAGTGGGTCACTTACGTTTCTTTCTTAGCATAGTCGTCAAACTGCTGCTCCAATGCCTGGTAGATAAGACTTGCTGAGCCCCGCATAGTATATCCGTTGAATCAATGCACATGCCAAAAGCGACGACGTACCAGAACCTTTTGCCGCAACATGGCATTCTCCATCTTCAAGAGCCCAACCTCTTCCTTCTCGTTCGTCGACAGCGGGCGGTGCTGCCTGCCGTCGCTGGTGGCTGCCGTTGTTGTCGACACCCTCCTCCCATCGTAGGATACGCTTCGTCGCCCATTGGGCGTCTCCGTTGCCGACGTCGCTCGAGTCGCTTCACACGGTGCCACTTCGTCTTCCTTGAGTGACACAACCCTTGCACTACTACCGCCGCCGTCGTCGGCTGTCGACATACCCTCTATGCCCCTTCAAAATGCGAGCGTTCCCGCAGCACGCAGCGTTGCCAATGTGAAACCGCCAATGAAACGCATGTGCCAGTTACACGATAGTAACTCTGTCAGTGCAGCACATCACCTGCAGCCGATTCTGTGCTTTCCAACGACATGTATACACATGGGTTGTCCATGAACTACTGGTGCGCCTTTAGTAATGACCGCGGACACTGCACTGCACTCTAAAGCAGTACGAGTAGTCGTTGATGATATGTAGCCGCACCAACAAGCAACGACCTGTAGTTACAACGAGTGTCTTGCTATCAGTGTTGTCCCCTCTACAGGTAGCCCAACGACTTGCTTTCCTGCATATGTTCTACCCAAACGCCGCCACAATCTTAGTGTCGCCCGTCTTCATGTCGACTGCGAACTCGACGCCGTTGCACATGTCGAGCATAGACGTGGTAAAGCCGTTGCCTAATTCGTCTTGGTCGGTCGGGGGCTGTGCGCGCGCGACCATGGCTGCCAGCAGCTCCTCCTCCACGACCAGCACCAGACGCTTGATGCGGCCGCGCTGGACAAACAAATCGTACGCAAGTTTGCGTCGCATGGCTCGGCTGGCAATCTGGTCTTCGCCGAGGACATGGCGGCCGAGGAAGACACTCTCACGCAGCGTCCTTCCGTGTACGTACTCGTTGATCCGTTCGGCCAAGAGGCGGCTGCCCACGTCGCCGTTGTGCAGCACTTGGACTTCGGCACCGGCGAGCGCCGTCGAGATGTACCGCGCCGCCTTGTTCGAGTACGACGGCTCGTTGTCTTCGTCGATGGACCTTACGACCCACACACTGCGCGTCTTGCTTTCCTTCTTCTTGGCCGCGCTAGCCCCGATGCCGCCGCCGCTCGCGTCGGCTACGTCGACTTTCATCGCCATGGCCACATGCAGCATCCAATACCACTCTTGCAGCAACATCTCCTGGCCTTCGCGCACCGACAGTCGAACCATTTCCTTCTGCGTGTGCGCCACTCGCAAACTCATGGACACTGGCGACAAGATTTCGACCATAATGCCTGTCAACGCCACGGGTTCGTGGACTTTGTTCTTTGTCTTTTCGCGGCAAATGAGCATTTCGTTGGGGTACAATTCGCACACGGTGAACTTGGTCGACGGCATAAGCGTCCATCGAGTCGTCACGCCCAACTCCCCCGAGATCAACATGCAGTTCCGCAAGTGCTTGGTCACCGCGTCCGACCGCGGCAGCTGGTCCAGCACCGGACACGGCAGTTCCTCGGGGTGATACAACCGGAAACTTGCGCCGGACGGATACATGGCCGGCCGCGACGGCGTCTGGAAGTACGTCTCGGTCGTAAACTCTTCGATCATTTGGTCGCGGAAGCGTAGCACCTTTCGGCGCTGTTGCCGAGGTCGAGTGTTCGATCTGTTGTTGTTGGTCCGATACTGGCCGTCGTGTCGGGTGCTACTGCTCGCCACGTACTGAGATGATGCCGCCAGCGCTTCAATAGCCGCCTCCGTCAAGGCAGGGTACGTGAACGACGTGCGACTCGCACGAGTGCCAGTGTGCCTCAAGTGACTGGGGTAGCGTTCGGGCTGGTAGGCATAGCTTTCTTGTTGAAACTGCTCGTTGGGGCTGCTGCCGCTGTTCGTCGTGTAGTCACCTTGTTGGCCTTCGTGGATGTACATTTCGTTCTGGTCGACGTAGTATGCTCGTGGCACCGCCATGGTCGATGGCGTCGGGATCACGTCTTGGCCATACACGTACATGTGATTGAACTGCGTTGTGGCCCCATTAGGGTACCCATATAACCTTCCATCTACACTGCCATTGTAGCCATTGTCATTGAAGTTGTTCTCGTAGCCACTGCTTGGAGCTTCCCGATTCATTGTCGTCTCGGGGGCAGCTCGGTGTCCCGCCGCCGCGTACGTCGAAGGGAATACAGTAAACTTCGGCGTTGTAACTGGAGTATTTGTATGCATTTTAGTATGGTTGGTATCCGGATGTGCTGGTGAAATCGAAGTTTTATTCCTTCGATCTGGGTCCTTGTAGTTGAACGCACTTGATTGGTCAAACAAAATTATCGAGGCACGTGATTGGCTCTTCTCATGGCACCTGCTGACATCTTCCATGTCATCACGCAATGGCCACCCCACATGAAGTGCGGTACCTGGTACAGATCCTACGGACTCGCGCCCATGCACCCCGAGCTGTTCCAGTCACTTAAGATACCACAGTCTGATGCCATACTAATCGCCATGGTTAGTTCGTTGGATGAAGTGTGTGTCTCGACAGTGTCAATGTTAACTATCGCAACAAAGCAGCATCTCGAAGTGGCTTGTCGACCATGACTTGTTCATGCGACGATGTTCCGACGACTGCAACTGGGTGCTGCTTCCACGAGTGTTGTCGGAACAGTTTCTCCGCGGCCGCTTCACTCCCTTCGCCTTGCTCTTGTGATCCTTGCGATTCAAAGTCTGTCCTCAACATCATGTCCGGTCGATGGATTGAGAATCTCGACGCCGCCCCCCGGGTAACATGGGGGCAGTAGGTTACGTCCAAGTGCGCTAGTTTCGGGCAGTTGTCGTACAGTCTGTCGACGGCGACGTCAGTTACGCGCTTGCAACTCGACAGGTTCACCGCGAGGAGGCCGGTGCACTGAGACGCCACCGCGCAGACCCCCACGTCAGTCATCTTGGCGCATCGGTTGATAAACAGCGAGTCTAGCCATAAGCAGTCGGAGATCGCGATTAGGACGTCGTCCGAGAGTTCGCGGCAGAAGCCGAGCCCCAAGTTGGCAATCTTCCCACATGCTTTGACCAGTTCAATCACTTCGGCATCTTGGAGGAGTATACAGCCAGTCAATGACACCGTGACCAGCTGCTTGCACCGCTCGCGGACGAAGCGCACACCGTCCGACGACAGCGACATGCAGTAGCTCAAGTCGAGCACGGTCAAATGTTCACCCGTGATTGACCCATTGAAGATATCGGTCGTGATGAACTCCAGCCCTTGGTTGGTCAAGTGATAACATCCAGACACATCCATCGACTGCAGATGCCGCGCCCGATGCAAGAGGTACGCGATACCCGTGTCAGTAAGCAACTTACAATCTGCCAACACCACCGTGCGTAGCTTAGCCAGGAGTAACTTGGACACGACCGCCCGTCCGTCGCCTTGTTGATCGAACGAAAACACATTGTCTGTGACAAGGTGCAGCTCCTGCACGTTCAACGAAACTAGGTCGAGGCAGTTGTGTGTGATTGCCTGCAACATTAACATGACACTCACATACGTTTGTACATATGTACGGATATTGGGTGATGGACGACAACGTACCCAGATGCCGCGGTCAGTGACCTTGTCGCAGAACGCTAGATTGACATGTGTGAGCTTGGTGCATCGCGTTCCGATGGCTATGATGCCATGGTCTGTCAGTCGACGGCAGCCTGAAATGTCGAGCGAGGTCAACGTCGTGCTGGCTGGCAGAATGTTGGCCAGTCCAACAAAGTCACTCAATTGCAAACACCCCGACACGTTCAGTGCAGAGAGGCGGGTGTGTGACGCCAGGGATAGCAGCGCATCGTCTGTGACACGGACGCAGAAACCAAATCCCACTTCGCGAAGGTCCCGACACGCTTCAAAGGCTTCGACGCCGACGTCTGAGATCAGCGGGCAACGGTCCATGTGGATGGCTTTCAGATTTGGACATGTTTTCGACAGAGCGACCAACACGTCGTCGGTTAAGTGGGGAATCTGGCCCACGTCTAGCGTTTCGAGTGCACTGCATCGCAGGCTCAACGTGCAAAGGGTCTTGCTGGTCAAGTGGACACATCTACATGTGGCGGTGATGTTACGATAATCGGTTTCGGAGGGACATATAGAGAGGCGAACGAGCATGAGATGGGAAGGGGTTTGCATTGTACCCGTGCAAGTTGAACGCCAAGCAGCTTCGGTTGGCGCCTGTGACGACGTCCATATCGACGTCAGTCACGTCTGGAACCCCTGACAAGTCGAACCGGCGACTGTCTTCGCCCGCGCGGATCCACAGGACAAAGTATAAGACAACGCTATCGGTTTCCAAGTCGCAAATCCACTTGAGATCGGTCAGCCCATCGCCATAATGCGTCGGGTACTCGACGATCACACGCCGAATGATATCTGCATACACGGTCACTTCGTCACGACTTAAGCCAGCCATAGATGACGATTTGGTCTCGCCGCTCATAAAGAAATGAGGAGGCAGCGCGTCCAGCTCGAGCAGCGACACGTTGCTCTGCCTAGTCCAGTACGTCGGGTGCAGCTCGTTCACACAAGCATATGCTTCCCGGAATAAGTCACTGAAGCGGACGTCGTGGGGCAAGTTCCGAAGGATCTCGGCGCACCCTTCGACGTTTTCCGTCGATCGGAATGCCCGCAACGCCCGCCGGACCTTGGCTTTGTACATGTTTTGGCTTCGCCGTTGCTCCAAGTCGTACTTTAACGCGCTGCAAATGTTGACCGCAAACGACGCCAACATGGGGCCATCCGTTGGAGCAAACTCGAGGGCTTTTGTGAATCGCACGGCCGAGAGCTCAAACAAGGCGTCCGACGTCCACGCCCGATCGAGCGTACCTGTGACAAAGTGGCGCAGAAGCACATCTCGGTCGACGCTTCGAGCGTAGAACGCCACGTGGCACAGCCGCCCCACAAAGAACTTGGAGTTGGAGCACGCGTTGCTCACACATCCGATGCGGAGTGGCCGATTGTCCTGCGACAATGCGTCCGCCAATTCCACTTGTATCTTGGCTTTGAGCTCGTCTCGGAGAAGTCGATACGACGCCTTGCCATTCCACATGAATCGTGGTATATGTACATGAACTACTTACCGTGATCGATTCCGACTTTTTGAAAAACATTTGCATGGCATGTTGCTTCTTGGCCATCGTGTCCATGTCGGCTTTTTTTCTGGGTATGGCTGCATCTTCCTGTATTGGTTTATCGACTGGATCTGTGACAGGGGACGCTGTCGATGATGCCCCCTTCTTCAGCCGCGCTTTGAACTCGATTTCGTCCGTTAGTTTTTTCGCCAAGTCTTTTAAGAGTCGCTTGCCTTCCTTGGTTTGATACAACGCCTGGCATTCTCGGTCCACGTCTTTCATACATGTGTCCTTGGCATGACGCTCTTGGTCGTCAATATCGCGTTGCATCGCTTGAAACTACTCAAGTAGTAGTAGTACATACCCCATTTTTGTTATTCCATGGCATTGTGTTGTTTTCAATATGTTGTAAAGTCGATTCGAAATTGGAATCGAATGATCGTCAGGCAATCGATCGACCAATCAAAAGCCATATCACAAATCAAGTAGCCAATCAAATCCATTCTTCGACCAATTCAACATGGCATGTGTGACACTGGACGAATTTTCCATACAAAAGTCAGATAGATTTGGCGAAAAAGTCCAAATTTTGGGTAAAAGGACAATACAATGTCACGCAACGTACTCGTTGTTCGCGGCGTTCGAGTTGCGCGTTCACTTCAGATCGAACGTCCAAATCACCATACAGCACACCATTCACATACAGTTGCAAGGCAGTGCCATCAAACGAAGTGGCCACGTGCGTCCACACGTCTGGCATGACGGGCGGCCCCGCCACCACCACGTCAATGTTGTTCATGTTGATCCACGCGCCCCATACATTTCGCTTTAGCACGGCCAGTGTATACCGTCCGTGGCTTATGATCGCACGGATGCCGTGGCCTGATGCACTCACAAGTACCCATGCTTCCAGGGTCGCACTCGACTCCCACTTCTTCGCCTTGACGAACGTGATGCATCTACGCCCAAAGGAGGGGGTCATAGGTCAATACATGGCACGAAGACGACGACCAACGCCATATCATGGTACCCGTCCTTTGAAAACTCGACAGATCGACCCAAGTCGTCGTTGGCGATGGGACCTGCGGCTTCCAGCGTGCAGTGGGGCGAGAACTTGCCGTGATCGGTCGAGGAAACCATGTTTTTGGCGACGATGGACCCTTTTCGTTCGTTGAGTGGCCAGTACCCACACGGAGCGTCGAACAGTATCGCAGCTGGGTACGTCGTGCGCTGGACGGTCGAGGCCTGGTCCAACAGCATGGACGCTGCCGCAAAATGGAGCACCAGCAGGTTGTGGCGGATGCGACACGGTACGTCCACGTGGACGTCGTCGATGGTAAACAAGAACCCGTGGGGGTGTTGCGTGAACCGCGTCCAGCAGTCCCGAGTGAGCTCAAACCCGATCGCAGTCGACAGGTACCGGGCAATTTCGACTGGCGCCTGTCGCAGATTCAGCCGATCCACAAACGACACGGCAATTGAGCCAAAGCGAGCCCGGACGCCATCAAACACTTGGTTTTTCCAAAACGCGTCCGAGCCAGCGCCGGACCCGCTGATGTAATTTAACACGACCACAAACAACGAAGTCTGCGTCGTGGGTCCCATGGCAAGTTGTCTAGCTTGTAACATTGACCGGAGCGACGCCCGGACGAGGTTCTTGATTGTGCGCTGGAGCATTTCCACTAGAATCAACCGTCGCAAGTCGTGCTTGGATTGAATATCCCCTTTGTAAAGCGGTACGTTCTGACATGAATCGCCCGTGTACTTGCGATCGACTGTCACCACCTTGTCCGACACAACGTCCTGCGCGTGTTCACTTACCTACCATCACGATTGAGTTTAGATACGATATACTGGTATATATATATGTGGGTTTGTTCTAAGTACTTTGAACCGCTGGCCTTGAATGTAGATTGTATCTCCTCGTGTCAACTCCCTTGTTAAATCCACAGTCGGACACAGTACAGCTTGGTTGAATGCCAACGCGACTGCCCCGTCAAGTTGAAAGTAAAACAACGACCGCAGCAGCCCCAGATGCCGCACGTTGATGCCATGGCGGTGGAGTTCCCCGACAAGCGAAAACGTCGGTGACGTCACATAGTCCTGACCCAGGTCGTATGTGACAGAGTGTGATGGAGATTCGATAGTGGATTTTGTGTATATACATGCATACCTCCCTCTCGGCCAGCTTCCTTGCAAACAATGGCAGGACGTCGTCTAGCATGCGTCTCGTGCAGTCTTTAACTCTCGCGGCTTGGTTTTCCCAATCCGGCGTTTGATATGTCAACAACGACAAGGCATCCGGTGACAGCGGCACGGGATGTGTCTTGACCAGCGCCGGTCGGAGCTGCCTCCAGAGGATGCTCATGCCCCGAGTGGACGCCGGCAAGTGGGGGGTTTCCTCGGGGTCTTCTGGCGGCATCATGCGTCGGAACTTGAGCAAGCAAAACGTTTCGCCTTGTCCGATGTATCCGTGCATGTCGCCGGCTCCGTGGATCAACTTGGCCGTCAAGTCCAACGACCCACGGACGCAATGCGCGCCCAAGTTTAAGCTCGCGTTCACCTACAGCATCATCATCATTCAGTATGTCTGCATCCACACAACCAACTTGTAATGTGACCAAGGAAATATAAACCCAACACCGACCTTGGCTATCGATGCGTCCAGGGTCTTGCTGTGACTCACAATGGTTTTCCCCTTGTTGTTCGTGCCATATACGAATTCCGTGCGCACGTTCTGCACCACACCCTTGTCACTCACGTCGTAGCACTCTATCGGGAGCTTGGACACACACAGCACCCGCATGCCATGGTAGTCGACGCAGCACTGCAGGGGCACGAGTACGTTTGGTGTCAGCAGCATCGTCGGCAGAAACAAGCTCGAGTTGCGGCACTCTGCGCCCGCAAACTTGGCGGCCAGCTCGTCTGAATGGTCAAATCGGTCGTGGTCGTCCAATGCGACTTGGAATCGAATGTTGTGTGCTTCAAACTTGAGCCCCTTGCCGTGACTCGATCGAACGGCGCCGTCGTTGCGGCCGTCCATAAGAAACGGACCTGCCACCGGCATCACAGTCTTTTCATGGACGGGGAGGTAGTATTCGCGGACGATTTGAGTGGCGACATGGCGGGCGACTTCGACAAAGTCTTGACACACGTGAACCACTTCAATGTACGTGTGCGCGCCCTTGTCCGTTGTCTCCAGAGCTCGCTTGAGTCGCTCAGCCCAGAGCATTCGATCGCGGCGGTCGACTAGTGTCACGGCAGAGTCCCGCACCAGTTGCATGCGTCGTTGGGCTTGGGCATAGGAAAACTCGGCGTCTTTCCACTTGACCATGGCGTCGTCAAGTCTTGCTTTCGCGTCCACCGCCATACTTCGCTGCGTGTCCATGTTGAGCTTGGCGTCAGTGTTTCCGCGGCCCCGTTGTCTGGCATCCCGCGCGGCTTGGCCTGCGTGCTTTATATGACTTTTGTGGACATAATCGACCAGGAACGCTTCTTGGGCGTTCATGCGATAGAGTATATCGTCGCGCCAAGTCGTTTCCATGTCGGTCGTAGCCATGTGGATCAATGCATCGGCGAGAGGCTCCACCCCACGAAGGACGCGAAAGTGCCCCATCAAGTCGGCCACCAACGCGTCTCGATCAACTGCCCCCATAATGTCATTATGAAACCCTCGCACATAAGCGATCGCATGCCGTTTTGACGGAAGTTCCATGAGCAGTTCCGTGAGCTTTAACTGGGTCATGCCATCACATATGGCCACGAGCCGAGCGCACCACTCTTTCAATGGCGGATTCGAACACATGAGCGTCATCCACTCGCGTCGTTCGCTGCTCGTGGCCTGCACAGGCTCTATCCCTCGCAGCATGTGGTCGTGGCTGGCCTCCCTCTGCACCTTGAGGTCCTTGACAGCTTCGTGGAACCGTTCGACCGCGGTTTTGTCTGTTGGTTCACACCACGTCGCAGATGTCTCTGGCACTTCCTTCTTGATCTCTTTTTCGGCGATCGCGCGCATGAGTTTGGCTGTGGCCGGCGCCGGCCGCCGCGCGCGCTGCAGCTGGTCCACGAGGCTGTGCGCGATCTCTGAAAAGTGCGCGTCGTCCAGCGGATCAAACCGCAACACTCTTGGACAGTACCCCGCGGCCTCTTCCATTTCCCGAAACCGATGGTCCACCTCCTCGAGTGTATCCTGCACCGCTTCTTCCGTCATGACCCGAAGCACGTCGTCGCGACTGAACGCCAGTCCTTTCGTGCGCAACTTGACTTGGCGCATGCGAATCTTGGCATCGAATTTCATCTTGTCCAGCGTCGTGGTGGTGCCCTCTTGGCGTCGCCAGTCGGCCTCGACGGATGCCCTCGCGTCGGCTAGTGCCGTCCCCTTGGCATGGTAGAACGCCTGCTTTCGCGCCGCCATCGTCGCGTCCACGCGGCCTTGGCGCGCCCGCCACGTCGTCTGCAACCGAATCGCCGCCTTTTCCGCCACTTCGGACCGGTACACGATCAGGTTCTTGTAGCAGGCATGGTCCAACGGCACAACATTCGACAGCACCTTGCGCCGTCGATGCTTCAAGTACTTAGAGTAATCGGCTTTCAGCGGATCGTTGGACCCCATCGCCAAGGCACGGACATGTAGCGCTTCCTTGGCACTCGACCCCCCCCGCGGCGCGGACTGGATGCTCTGGCGCGCGAGGCGGTACTTGAGGTCGGATGCACTGATGAGGCCACATTCAAACTGGCGCAGCGCCGACATGGCCTGCTGCTGGACGCGGCTCACGTGCTGGTACTTCCACGGCACACGCAGAATCGTGCTCAAGTACTTGGACCGTTGGATGGCGTCTGTGGCGATCGAGACAAACTCAAACGTCGTCACATACGACTTGAAGCCGCCGCTGCCCACCATGTGGTCGACGAGGTTGGCAAGATGGAACTCGTCCAATACTGGCCATGTCTGTCGATCCTTCGGCGTGCGCAGTTGGTCCATTCGATTCAGTATGCGAAAGAACACGGTGAGGATTTGCACAAGTGCGGGCTTGGTCAAGAGGTTGGTTTCGGACAATTGACTCACATACTCTAGCTTTTCCGAGAGGGGGGCCGCGCACATGACCACCAACGCAAACGCCACGTCCAGCAACGTATCGCCATCTTGAGAAAACACTTGAAAACTCGGAAAGTAGGTAATTTCTTGAGCGATTTGGGTCTCCCCTCTGTCTAGCATAAACTCTTCGTCATCGATCTGTCTCAAGAGTACTGCGATCGTGTGCTCGGCCGCTTTGACTTGGTCTTCCGCAAACAGCAACTGCCCCCGTGCCGTCTGTTGTTTGGCCGCGTCCGACGTCAGTTGCAGCAGCGACCGGCTTTTGGTCTGGTCCAGTACGGTCGACGCTTGGACCTAATCAAACCAACATAATGATGGTTGTGGGGTTAGCCCTGATAATGCAATGTCTCAGATATCATCAAGACGTCGTCACATACCAAGTCGTTCTTGGCACTCAATAGAGACTGGTGATGCAACCGCAATTGCTCCGTGTGAAACGCCGCTCGAGCAGCCCCCATGGGCTTGTCCGGCGACTGGAGACCTTGCAGGAACTGCGTGTCTTGGTCACATGTGACACGGGCGGCATGCATGCGCGACGTGATCGAGTTCTTGTGGGACTCGTACAGATCGTCTTCTGCTCTTTCTTGAATGTCCACCTGTCGTTGGGTGACTTCGGCCGTGCGGAAAAAGTCGGCGGTTGGGTCCACGCCCTCCTTGCGCGCGTCGTCCAGCTCTCGCTGTCGAACCGCGGCGTCCTTTTGCCGCCGCTCCAGCTGCGCGTGTCGCCGGTCACTGAGTGCGTTGAGTTTTCCGGTTTCAATTGCGTTGGCGTCGTGGAATCGGTGAGCTATTTCCTGCAGACGAGATTCAAAATACTGCGCCGCCCGCACCTTGTCGTCGTCGTCGTCGTGGCGATGGGTTCCAGGAAGGATCGAAGAACCTGTCGGTCCCGTCGATGGTGTCGGACCTCCCGGTGGCGGCACACTGTAGCCGAAAAACACGGGACTGCGCAAGGACGGATCGAACAGCGGCGGCAACGGTACAGCGGCCACCGCAGTCTCTAGTGTGTGCTGATCCAAGCTACGCTTGGTCAGCACGCCACGTGGTTCAACGACGTTGGCTTCTGGAGGGGTCGTTGCTGTCGTTTCCACGGCTGCATCATCGCCGTCTGCTTTTGCTGCGGTTTTATCATCTTCGTCGTCGGAGTTCATATCTTCATCGTCGGACACGCTGGCGTTTTCATTCTCCGTATGGCCATCGCCGCCTGCATGGGCGTTTGCAGACGAAGCAGCAGCAGCAGCTGTGGCCAATGCGAAGGCGCGGAGCTGGCCAGGTGCACCCGGGTCTCTCTCCATGATGTGTCCGATGGACGAAGGATGCCAGAGGCGGCGCGCGTTGTCGGCGGCGCCCGCATGCGCGTCCGCGTCCACTTCCATAACCGATTGAAAGTAGTGGCTCCACTGCACCGGCAGGCTAAAGTCGATCCCGTCCAGCGACGTCGGCAATTGCGCCAGCGTGCGATACGCACGTCGCTTGGCTTCTAGCTCTAAGAGAATGTCGTGCCGTCGTGCGACGTACTCTGCCTCGGTGGAGTTGAGAAATGCCTCTTGCAGTTGTTCTGGTGTCTTTGGCGTAGGTTTGGTCTTGAGTTTGAGAGGTTTCGTTGATGGCTGGGATGATGGCGTTGATGGAGTCATGGTATCCTTAATGTCATGAAGAGTGTGGGCAGGACAGACGTCCGTGCCGGTCTCGACGTGAGAGTGTGGGATGGGGGTGTCTGTCATGTTCGTGTCGATCACATCTGCAGCAGCATCTTCAAGACGCATGGACTCGACAAGAGTTTCTAATCGTACGATGTCTTGGTAACTGTCCTCAAGCCTTTGCGATTTGTCCTGTCCTAACGTCCCGTCTGGCGTCGCGCGTTTGGTGTACGCCCTCAACAACGCATGGACGTTGGCCGTGCTCCATGTCGCCACGAAGTCATACCGGTGCTCGTTGTCGACGACGGTTTGCGGCGTCCGTCGGATCGATTGATCGTGGTCCACGAACTTCGAGATCTCGTTGCCCATGCTGTAAACTCTCTGTGTCAAGCTGTAGCAATTCCAGGCATGGGCAGTGTGTGACCCACGCTAGACAGCCGCCGAATGGAGTAGGCACGACGACTTACACGTCTCCAGGTAAATGGCGTCGTGGGTTGCCGCCTCGATCTCCTTCGTGCAGCGGGGCAGCAGCGATCCCCGTCGATTGGATGCGCGGACGCTTTGCTATTGTTCCTGTTGAAACCGCATTTTGTTGTCCCATGTTGCCCTTCGATAGATTTGAAACTGGCCAATGAAATGTCCGGAAACCTCGACATTAATATTGCAACACACCAAAATACGATTTCCCTGTAGCGCCACTCCACATCGGAGTCCGACGGCGCCCAGCAAACAAGAAAGGTCTCGTTCGGGAGCGCAGGAACCGTTGTGGCTAGTACAACCATGCTGCGTCGGCAAGCCAAGACCTCATCCAAGAAAGTTGCGAAAGACAGGCCGCGACGACTGAGCGACGACGGCGACAGTGGTCGACGGACCAGCGACGCCGATTTGGGCGGCGCGACCTACGACGACCAGTACGAGAATGGAGATGTACATAACACGGGAGAAGGCAGCGGTGGCAGCAGCGGCGGCGGCTGGTGGATCAACTGCGAGTGCTTTCTCTCTCTGCTGCTCGTGGCCGTGCTCGTGGCACTACCCTTCAACCTCCACAACGCCAAAGGTGCGCAATCTGGTCCTCGTACGCACTACCATGTGATCACTTGTCTTTCTTGCAGACCTTCTTCAATCTCGAGACAGTTACATCGTCAAGGCCGTCGAGATGATCCGGGTAGGCGCATGCGACGACGCGGTCACGTTGTACGAGCGCGCGTTGATCGTGGAGGAGAGTGCGACGATCCACAACCAGCTCGCCGACGCGCTGTCTCAGTGCGGACGAACGAACGACGCGCTCAAGCACTACATGAGCAGCATCCGCCTCGAAGAAACGGGCAAGCGCAAGGTGCCGTCCCTGATGGCGGTCGGCGACCTCTACCTCAAGAACACCGACTACTCGCTCGCGTCCAAGAGCTTTGAAACCATCGTGTCGATTCTACAGGACGAGCCCACCAAGGACTTGGTCGAAGCCTATATGAAGCTTGCCAAGGTGGACATTGGGCTGCGTAGGTTCTCCACGGCATACTCGCATTACACGGCCGCCAGCGACCTTATCATTGGCGACTCGATGCAAGCCGAGGTGCTCTTATACATATTTACGAGATTTGCATGATAGCTTTGGATTCACTTGATAGGATGGATGATTCATGACACTTACGTGTGTTCGTTCGCCCAATCTATCGAACTGGATTTTGTATATGGACAGCGTTGTACTGAAGTCAGTCACACACTAATTAGACGTTGACGATGGTTGCGTGCAACTTGATTGGCGAATCACTTTTGCCTTTATTATATTATAAACTCATATTGTGAATTCGCTATAAACTTCCAAAATTCGCCTGGTTTGTGTAATCAATATTGAATTACGCCGGAGTTCTGATTGGTTGAATATACTTGTCGTTTCTGCAAGAGCCAATCAAATTCACTCAAAAATGGATTAGCCAATAGCGTCGGTTCGTGATTCGATGACGTGGTCTGGAAATTAGTTCGAATCCACAATAACACATTTATATGGTTTTGGACATGATCTTCTTGAACCAAATGTAACCAAATCTGGACGAAAAAGCTATATATTTTTGGTCGTGGTGTCAATTCATGATCCCGTTTAGAATCAACACTAAAATATATTTATCTATCTCTCTCTCTCTCAATAGGTGCATTATAGAATGGGCCACATTGCACTAGTGATGAACAGATTGCCGTTGGCAATCGACAACTTCAACGTCGCGACGACCAAGGGCACGCCGGCGCAACGGTCGCTCTTTACCCACAGCCTCGCGTACGCGTACTTGGTACAGGCACACCACCCTCGTTACAAGAACATGTTTTCAATGGACATATGTACTTAGGAGCACGGGATGCTAGTGGAAGGCAACCACGCGCTCGCGTCGCTGTTTGCATCTCCGTCCATGTACACGGAGGAGCGGTACATCCGTGCGTCGTTCCAAGACCATCACTACCCATCAGGGCGAACTCCGTCGCAGTACTTGTCGCAGCTATTTGACTTGTACGCGTATCGTCATAGCATTGCTGCTGCTTCTTCTTCTTCTTCTTCGACCGTCGATACATTCCGCCACCTTCACGGCCTGCTCTTCGAGTCCAGCGTCCCCGCCGTCATGTCGGCCGCGCTGCGCCTCCGCATCGGCATCTCGGACGGCGACCACTGGCTAGATGTGGTGGATTTCGGCTGCGGATCTGGCCACGCTATGGCTTGGTTCCGGTCGCTGAGTAGCTTTGTGCTCGGGATCGACGTGTCGCCCATGTCGATTGAAAATGCTCGGCAATTGTCACTGTACGACGACTTGCAAGTAAGTTGTCCGAGGTCAATTTCTGGTTAAGTCAAATGTAACACTGATAGATTGGCGATATCCTCGATGTCGGCGGCCACCTCCCAGATGCATCCTATGATCTCGTGCTAGCGATCAACGCGCTGCCGTATTTCGGAGATTTGCGCCAGGTACAGTCCATATATATTGTGATCATCCTTTGGACTTGTGTGTCCAAATCTATCGATCGATGCTTTGTCGTGAATGGTTTTTGTTTTTTTTCAAATTTTTTAAATAATAATGTTTAATATTTTTGTTTTGTTTTGCATAATATATATTTCTGGATGAGGTTATTAAAAAAATGTAAAAGAATATTGTATTTTATTACTTTTTTTAGAATTTTTTTGATTAATAACTTTTAGTACTTTAGATTTAATTATTTTTTATATATTTTTTGAAAGCGTATTAATACATATATGTCTAACGTTAACGCGTGGGTCATGCCATCGAGACGAATTCAAGTTTTACTCTAATTCAAAGTATATGGTTGATGAAGGTTTTGTGCCATCTGATTGGCTCAATTCTTCTAGTGATTCTACTGTAACATTATATATATATGGTCGTTTTGTTGTCGATACTTTATTCTCCAAGTCGGTCGAGGTTTCGAATAAACAATATAGACGTGTGTTATTGTGCATTTCACCCAAATATTTGGACTTGAGAGAGAGTCATTTCACCAAATAGCATTCGAATCCATTTGATCCTATTTAATCTTGTACACACTATACTATACAACGATGAGTATATAACCAATGCGGGGGTTCGATTTGATTGGCTCAAGCGGTTCTTCAATCCATTCTCTCAAGACATTCGATTCTGCTGAGGGTTTCGAATCGATTTGACAATATGGGATGAGGTTGTGCATGACGATCTTGGGTGTAACTAGGTGTTTGAGCTGGCCCATCGCATCTTACGCCCAGAGGCAATCTTTGCGTTTAACGTGGACTTGTTACCTCGACCAGATGACGATGAACAAGAACACGTGGACGATGCCTTTAGTTTGCGCTTTTCGGGGAGGTGGACCCATAACGATGCGTACATCAAGCAGGTATGTACTGTCGTCTCGACTAACTAACGTTAGTACTACATACATATGTACATACATAGATACACGCTAGTCGTACTAGTAGTATATCACGTTGACATTATATGTTGTTTATATATTATGGTAGATTGTGCAACAACATGGGTTTGTGCTGTTACACGAGGAGCAAGTCGACGACGACCAACCGTTTTTTCAACCCGCGCCGGGCGTAATTCAACGCCGACCATACGGAAAAGAACGGTCGAACGTGTATTTAGTCCAAAAATTAGCCGACCACGGCGTGTAATTCGTAGTATAAAATACCGGTGGAATCTAAATCACCAATGTAATTGACACGGTCATTTCTTAGTACTTTAAAGTATAATATACCGGTGGAATCTTCCGCTATGGAGCGCTTCGTAAAGGATTTGGGTTGAGGTTTCATGGTTAAGCGGTGGTGGTGGTACTGGGGGCGCCCACAAGTCGACCAAGCGCAACGTCCTTGCCCAGGAGCTGGAATGTGTCCCCAATGCTAGCACCCACTTCCATACCCGTCAAGTGATACCGCAACGGCATGAGCAAGCTATACAAGTCACCACGAAACGCGTGAAAACAAAGAATCTCTCCAAAGTTGAATATATATATTTTACAGACCTTTTTAGATTCAGATTGCGATCTTTGGCAGTGGCCTTGATTAGGGCCATCACGGCGTTCTACACGCACAGTCATGCCATATATAGTAGTTCGTTTACGTGGATATTCCGTACAGAAGTAAAGCCGCCGCCTTCGGGAAGCGCTTGCAACCGGCTCGTCACGTCTGCCACCGCCGCATCTACATCAAATATCATTCATCCCCCCATGGAAAATCGCAATATTACATTCCGCTTTATTGTCGATTTGAGAGTACAAAATTGGGGACGGGGTGCAATCGAATTGCGCCGACCAAATAACCGATCCACAATCGATCTGATTGGTTACATTTCATTGAGAAATGGGTTTTGATTGGCTAATAATGTTGAGCTCTTCTAGCCAATCAAATCGATTTAAATTCCAACGAGAAACCACACCACAACACGAAATTTCACTCGAAAGCACAAAATCTCTTACCAGTAGTATGGTCGTTCCAGTACTTTGCCTTCATCTCGACAGCCGTAGACGCTTCAAGATCGGGAGGTGCAAAAAAGTAGTAGATCAACGGCCCAAAGTCGGGTAGCGCGCCCACCCGTTCCTGCAGCATCGCACACATCATATACGAATGAATACCCCTCTCGGTCCTAGTACTACTACCATGTATATCTCAATGTACTAGGTCTACCTTCATCAACGAAGCTGCCGCCCACACAAATTCAACGTCAAAAGCGTCGATATTTTTGACATGATTAAGTAAATACGGCCGCAGCATCGCCACAACATCGGCCTTGTTGGACGGATCGTCAAACAGGCGGCGAATATGCTTGGAATTGATCCACCGAAGTCGCTCGACGTTGACGACGGAGCCGCTCTTGTTGACGTGATCCATAGAGAACTACCTCTCAAAAGTTAGTCTCACAATATGAAAAACAACTCACGTACAAAGTGTTTGAGTTCGTCCAACGTAAAGATCTCTTGTGTGTTGCCGTCTGACGGATTCCAGCCCAGCAGCGCCACAAAATTCACAAGTCCAGGCGCCAAAAAGCCTTTTTTCTGCGTGCTGTGAGCGCTTTGTTTCAATATATATTAATATATATATATATATATATATATATATATATATATATACCTGGAAATCTTCCACGGCCACATCCCCCTGACGCTTGGACAACTTGGACCGATCTTCGTTCAGTAGCAGCCCCAAATGCGCAAACTACGCGCCATATTGTGATATATATATAGTGTGTGGTCTGCGTAGGTTCACCTTGGGGGGTTCAAAGCCTAAAAACTGATACAAGAGCAAATGTTTGGGGGTAGACGAGAGCCATTCTTCGCCGCGGATCACATGCGTGATACCCATGAGGTGATCGTCCACGACATTGGCCAAGTGGTAAGTAGGAAATCCATCGCTCTTCATGAGAACCTACATATATATATATATTTATAGAGATATTTCATAAACGAGATGAATATCCATGCATATATTGAAAAGATGTCGAAAACAAAGCCAAATATCCATGAAAATATAGAAATAATGTCGAAAAAGAAGCCAAATATTCATGACCATATTGAAATCGCATCGAAAACTGTCCAAATAGCCATGAATATATTGAAATAATGTCAAAAAAGAGTCCAAATAGCCATCATTATATATATATAAATTGACCTGGTCGTCGATCACACTATGGTCAAATTGCACGTAACCACGGACGAGGTCTTTCAACGTGGTTTTGCCTTCAGACACTTTAAGTCGAATGGTGTGGGGCTCGTTGCGAGCAAGTTTCTCTTCAACTTGGACCGCGTCCAACCCAAGACATGCGCGGTCGTACATGGTGCCGCTTCCGGACCTGGCCGCCGCGTCCCGAAGCGACTTCAACCGCTCCTGCGAGCAAAAGCACCGGTACGCATGACCGTCCTACAGAGCGCCACGTCACCTCAACAAACTGGAGGTGAGTTCTACCTGGAGAAGGGTGTCGGCGTAGGATTTGTACAAGTGCAGCCGCTCGGATTGGACATACGGCCCAAAGTTGCCACCCGCGGTCGGGCCTGAGTTTCACATCGTGAGCTAGGTAGGATACACTTCAAACAACATACCTTCGTCTTCGTGGATGCCACACCATTGCAGGCTGTGCGTCAAGGCCTCCACAGAGCCGTCCACTTTTCGGGTCTAGTATGCAAACGATCCAAGCCGCCAGGTCGTTGAATGGAAGCGTACCTGGTCTGTGTCTTCAATCCGCATAAGAAAGGCACCGCCATGGGCTTTGGCAAACAAGTAATTGAACAAGGCTGTGCGTAGACCACCCAAGTGGAGGTAGCCTGTGGGACTTGGAGCGTACCGAACCCGAACGGGTGCTGGGCTAGTCGAGTACTTCACACCAGGACGAGCGAAAATGCTACTGCGGCAGTAGAGTGGACCTACAGAGAACCATTAGCCAAGCCCGTCAGTTGCATGTCGCACGTTGCCCAAGGTTCTGGATCACGCGAAGCATTATTGCCGACGTCGCCGAAGTTTGTACTGGACGCTTTAAATGGACATGGAAAGGTTGCCGCTAGGTGATTGTCCGCATGTGTTATCCGGATTATCAAAAGCATTCCAATATTTTTAGTGGTAAATTCTAGTACTACTAGCTACGGCCGCAATACATAAGTTACAGGTAGTTACAGTACTATTAATAGTATGCATTACAGTATACAAATGTTACTCCGAGTACAATGTACTTAAGTTATTAATAGTAGGATTATTATAAAACGTACTATTGTTATGGGTACTATTGTAGGGGCCTTTTGGGAAGTCAGACAGGTCATTGTAACTTCTTTATTACTGAAGCAATTTCAACGCCTCTTTCGAATAATATTTCTTTAGACTACACTTGAAATGGGTTGCATTGACATGATGAATAGCCAGGGTAACCTTCGCCTTCTAAATTTGCGCGGAAGATGTGTCGATGGAAATCAACACCCAAAATGTGTTAGTAGGTGCTAGTATCTACTAAAAAATCTGATTCGGCTTCACTGATTGGCTATAATTACCATTAACACATCATTTTATTGGATGACTAAAGTTCATGGAATCATCAAGCGACTTGCCCACAGCAGGAACTTTTCCATCGATCGACACACATCGTTCTCCACCGTCTACTCCGCACAGTATCTAATCCTTCATATAAGCCCTTGTGTGTTATACGTCTTATTTGAGTGAAGTAAGTGAACGTTTTAATGACAAAAGGAGCCTCAGTAGCTGAAAGTCCGTGTCATTTTGTCAATATTTCATGCATTTTTTGCCCAAAATTGGCGTAAATCAGTTCAAATTGAAGATAAGATCATGATCTTTCTACGACTATTTTCGAAACTGTCAAATTCCCAATATTTCATATTTATATTACAGTTTGTATGACCCTGGTATCATCCCAAAAGGCCCCTACAATAGTACTGACTAGTACTGTACTAGTACGATACTGTAGTACTGTAGTACTACTAAACGTCCGATTGGATACTATTCCCTTGATGTGCACTATCCAAAAGAGAAAGATCGCCACAGTCGTCATTCTTGATTTGCCTTGGACTGACGAGACATGCTGGCACTGACATCCCTCGTGGGGATGGCTCTGATGGGCCAATCGCTGGCACTGCGTGAGTCGAACCCGAAGGCAGATCCTGCCGCGGTGGTGCTGGCTGGCCACGCCCGATTCACGGTGCTGACGTCGCAGCTCATACGCCTCGAATGGAGTGCGTCTGACTTTCGCGACGCCTCGACGGTGGTGGTAAACAACCGTGCATTGCCTGTGCCCAAGTACCAAGTGACGAAGAAGGACCAGTGGGTTGAAATATCCACCGACGCGTTGCACGTGCGATATGACGCAACCAGCTCCGTGTCGTTTTCGGACGCCAACTTGCGCGTCCAAGTGAAATCTGTCTCAAGCAGCAATCGCACGGTTACATGGACGCCTTCGTTGACGGACAAGGACGACAAGCGTTTGTTTGGGTCGCTACGAACCCTCGACATGACCAACGGCACTGTCGACTTGAATTGCAATGCAGGCGGGCCTGACACCATTGCCGACTCGCACTGTACGTATGGGCTGGTCAGTCGAAGTGGCTACGTCGTTGTGGACGATTCGTTGAGCACGGAGCTCGACAACGACCCGTGGCCGTGGGTTGTCGAGACGTCGGCGAAACCCGCCACCAGCTGCGCCGCCATCCCCCCGCTAGAACGTCGCGTGTGCGGGTACAACGTCGTGTCGCAAGACCAATGCGATGCCAACGGATGCTGCTTTGACGACGTACGGTCCACCTACTGTACTGCTCATGTCTTCTCATGCGATTGTGTTCTAGTTGGCGTCGCTGCCCAACGGGTTCTCGTGCTACTATGGCGCCCAAGCGTACCAGGACTTGTACTTTTTTGGGCACGGGCTTGAGTTCAAGCAAGCTCTCCACGACTTGACGCTGGTGGCTGGCAAGATTCCGCTGCCGCCCAAGTTTGCGTTTGGGGTGTTTTATTCGCGGTGGTGGGCGTACAACGACGTGGACATTGACGGTATCAGCCACGAATATGCGACACGGTCCATTCCTCTGGACGTGGTCGTGCTCGACATGGACTGGCACTTGACGTTCTACAAGAACAACTCGGCCGATCAGAGCGGCCAGCCCAAGGGGTGGACCGGCTACACATGGAACAAGGAGTTGTTTCCTGACCCCAAGGCGTTTCTCGCGCACTTGCACAGCAACGGGCTCCACGTGACGCTGAATCTGCATCCCGCGTCCGGCGTCCAGCCGTGGGAGGACTCGTACGAGGCCATGGCCACCGCAATGGGCATCGACCCAGCCACCAAAGCGTACGTCCCGTTCGACTTGACCAACAAGTCGTTTGCCACGAACTGGCTCCAACTTTCTCTGCAACCCCGCCAAGACGAAGGCGTCGACTTTTGGTGGCTCGACTGGCAGCAGGGCGAAGACTGGTTCGTAGCGCACAACCAAGCGTCCCCCAACCTGAACCCAACATTGTGGCTCAACCATGTGTTCTTTACGAACCCGTTCCAGTGGCGAAACGACACGCGTCCTGTGCTCCTGCATCGCTTTGGTGGCCTCGGCAACCACCGGTACCCGCTGGGGTTTTCCGGCGATGTCGTGCCGTCGTGGCAGTCGCTCCAGTTTCAGCCGTACTTTACAGCCAATGCTGCCAACGTTGGGTTTGCGTACTGGAGCCACGACATAGGCGGGTTCCAACAAGGTCACGATGCCCAACTGTACACGCGGTGGATTCAATGGGGGGTGTTTTCCCCCGTACTGCGTACCCATTCTCAAAAGGTACGACTAGTAGCTACTACTACTACTATTACTAGCTCCACTTTCAACCTTGTTGGTGTGGTTGTAGGACAGCGTGTCGGACCGACGGATTTGGACGTACCCGAATGCAAACTACGAAATCATGCGCCATTTCATCAACTTGCGCCGGCGGTTGGTGCCGTATATATACACCCAGGTACAGCAGTACTGCATATATTACCCATAAATCGGCCTTGATTGTGCAGATTCGCCAAATCTATCGATTGATTGTTTGATTTGTTTATAAAGTTGAATGGAATATCACACTAATTGAAGTCCCACTCTAATTAAATGGTGTTGATCCTGGTTTCGTGCAATCGGATTGGCTACATATACTCTTCTGTACTTGGATTGTGTCGATTTATTCTCCATGTCCGTCCAGTTTAGAATAAACACAACACTATTATATATATATATATACTATATCACATGTTTCCTCTTTTGATCAACTAACATAGTTCATATCTATCTATCGGTAGAGCCGCCTCACGCACGACACGGGGCTCGCAATGCTGCACGGTTTATACTACGAATGGCCAGAATTCGACGAAGCGTACTCGTATACCCATCAGTACGCGTTTGGTTCGTCGTTCGTGGTGGCGCCCGTCGTCCAGCCGGTGGATCCGACTACGCAGCTGGCGGCCAAGTCGGTGTGGGTGCCCCCTGGCGTCTGGTTCGATCTGACACGGGGGTCGCTCGTGACTGGCCCGATAGTGTACAAGCGGTGGTACGCGTTGGATGAGGTGCCGTGGTTCGCCAAGGCGGGTAGTATCGTACCGTTCGGACCAGAAGCGACCGCCTCCAGCTTGGGGCAAGCGCAGACCGCCCCCGATGCGCTCGTGTTGACCATCATTCCCGGCACGCCCCACGGAAGCGGGGCCGTGTACGACGACGCGGGCAACTCGTCCGCGTATTTGCGTGGTGACCAACACTCTTGGACGCACTTTACCTACGACTCCCAGGACAATGCGTCGATGGTGGTGACGATATATCCCGCCAATGGAACATTTGCCGGGCGGCGGCCCCGCCAACGCTACCTCTTGGAGCTTCGCCACGCGGTCCCGGCTCGCCATGTACAAGTTGACGGCCGTGACGTGGCATACTGTGCGTTCGGTAACGACGAGGCTACACCAGAGGGCGGAGGATGGACGTACGATCCATCCCACTTGACATTGCTTGTGCACTTGGACGTTGCTGTCACGTCCACGACGCGCGTTCGTGTGCAATTTGACACCCCCGCCAGTTTGTCGACCAAAGTCGACTTGAACGGGGTAGTGGGGACCATGGCGCGGCTCCAGCACGTCAAAACCCTGCTGGACCTCCAGTTTGCGTATGCAGAGGACTACCCGTACTTGCGCCACGCGTACGGCATGAGTCGCCGCATCCAGTACAACTTGACGTCATTCTTCCAGGAAGTGGCACTGTGGCCACAATGGATCAAGCTGGGCGTGGCCGAAGTCCGCAAGTTGAAGCTAGCTCCGTCGGTTCAAGCGCAAATTGTGCACCTACTCGCTGACGACACGGCAGTACCTCACGAGTCCCGTGTAGACAAAGTGTTTGCAGACGATCAGGTGGCGGACGTGCTGGTATTCAACTAGCTGGCAAATTGCTGTCGTCGTGGGATGCTGCTGTCAGAGGGGGTTTTGCATTGTTTCGGTGGAAGGTTGCATAGTAATTAGCAGTCCTCTCACTATATATATGACACTAATAACGTTTAGCGTACATGTACATGTATGTGCATTGTTGAATACACCAAGCTCGATACATAAAACACCTTTCATTTCAAAGCAGTGCTTTGGCTCACAGAACGCACTCTTGCTGTGTGGGCAATTGAGGCAACATCACACTTTGGGACAGTAAAGTTCGTGCATGATGTACGCGTACGATTAAAAGTAACATTAATATTGATAGAACTACTACTATTAATAGTGGTATTAATAGTACTCGGTATATATTTAAATCTACGTAATTGCTTCGTCGAACTATTAATAGCATTAGTATTAATAACGTTAGTACTAGTAATACTACGTAGTAATATACCAGTAGTCTGGATTCGATACGAACCGTCGAATCGAATCTCGCATCCGAATCGAATCACGAATCGACGCTATTGGCTAATCTATTTTTGAGTGGGTTTGATTGGCTCTTGCAGAAAGGACAAGTGTATTCAACCAATCAAAACTCCGATGTGATTCAATATTGATTAGACAAGCCAGGCGAATTTTGGAAGCGTATAGCGAATTCACAATACTTGGGAGTATTATTGATACTTACGGAGTACTGTTAAGACGGGACAGCATTGAATATTAATACCAGCCTTGGATACTATGGTTAATATAATATAATTGTAGTATTAATAGTACTACGTAGTATTCAAAATTATACTACTATTGCGATATCCGGATATAGACGTACTGTTATCCGGCCTTCATCACCTCGCATTCGACTCCACTGAAAATGGTGGGCGGCCCGTACAAGAACACGAATGACTTGATCCTGGCGGCCGAATCATCCCTGGCGCTCTTGGCGCAGATGGACGATGGAGACGTGGAAAGCGCTCCTCATGATCTGTTTACCGACGACCACTCTTCAAAGCATGATGCCCCATCCTCGTATGCGGATCCCGAGTCGTCGTGGGAGTTGTCGGAATTGGCCGAGTTGAGTACCACAGCACCTGTCGAGAGTTCCGTGCTGGATGGTCGTGCCCATGTGAAGGTTCAATTTCCAGATGGAACTGTGGAGTATGTGGACGTACATGCTGCGTCCACCACCGTTGGAACGACACTGGCGTTGGCATGGAAGAAGCGCCATCACACTTCCAAGTTTCTGGACAAGAAGCACCTTCGTGGGTTCTTTCAAAGCCGCGAAGTCGCGCTCGATTGGTTCCTTCTAGACTGCGGACTGGCATTAGAAGGCACGTTGCAGATGCACATCACTCAGGCGTCGGCCGAGTGGACGTCGCTCGCGTCGTCGTCAACCAATCACAATTTGTCCATTTCCAGCGCATATCAAGTCGAATCCGAGAGACATTCCCTAGCGCAAGTGAACACTTCCATCCCTTCCGTGGCCAGCGAGCCCGCGGCCGAATGGCTGGAGCATCAAGTGCGCCCCGAAGAGCAAGCATTTGCCGCCGCCCTCGAGCGCTTTTTCCTCAAGGTCGACATGACGGACGACCCGAACGCCCTGTGCAAGCACATTTTGACGGAATACACGAACATTCTTCAATCGGAGATGGCCAAGCAAGACGCGTTGTCGGCCACGTCTCCGTTTCAGCTACGACAGCATCATCCATTGGACATCAACGTTGGCGACGAACTTCGTAACGAACGCAATACGTGGCGGTTGCTCTATGACCTCCGTCAATTGAGCGTGCTCCGATCCTCTCAACCATCCCCCATCAACGACGACTACATCGACGCCACCTCGTCCGAGTTGGACGCTGTCGCAGGCCTCGACCTCCGGCCAATTCATGCGACCAAGCAAACGGTGCTCAGTTGGCTAGAGTCCATCGCGTCGGAACACGTGTCCGTCACGAGTGAGCTGCGCAACATGCAGCATTCGCGCACGCTGGGCCGCGTCAAGCAGCGGTCGCTTTCGTTCTCCATGGACCCGGACAGCACCCTTCGAGAGGGCGACCATCACGTCGACAAGGATGACGTCGAAGACGATGCCGATCTGCTCAAGGGCGTGTGGCAACTCGTGCGCGCCGGACGGCCTAAGGAAGCGGCGGATCTGTGTATCCAGCTGGGCCAGCCGTGGCGCGCCGCGTCGCTGAGTGGCGGAACGGTGTGTGGCAACGACGACGACGACAGCGAGCTCAGTCGATGGGGCAACCCCCTTCGCATCCTGTGGAAGCAAATGTGCTGGCAGTTTGCCGAGGCGCGGCCCACGTCAAACCTGCGCAAAGGAAAGAGTCTCGAGGCGCGAGAGTACGAAGCCATCGTGTACGGAGCTCTGAGCGGCAACTCTGCCGCGCTGTTGCGGTCTTCGCTGTGCGAGTCGTGGGAAGACCATTGCTGGGCGCTGCTGAGTGCTGCGATACAGTACGAGCAGGACGGGAAGCTCCTGCACCTGCTCCGGCTCAAAGCCAACGCGACCGACCTATTCGTTGAAAACCAACCCGACTACCTCCACTTGTACGAGTCGTTTGTCGAACAGACCAAGTCCGTGGCCCGCTTCTCGTCCAATTTGAGCACGTTGTTCAACGAAGTTGCCGCGAGCTCAAGCGACGTGGTGCGGCGGCAAGCGAGCCATCCCCATCGCCGGCTCCAATCCAAGTTGATCGTGTCGGACGTGGAATCGATCGTGTCGTCCATCTTGAAGCCTCTGTTTCAAGATCCATCTGCTGAAGACTTTTCGTGGGATCTCCGCTTAAACACATCCGCGCTGCCCTCAGACGCTCTGCCCCCCCAGCTCGTGCGGTTTGCATCGCATTTTGTGCTGTTCATGACCGCCACGGGCGAGACCTTTGACACATCCACGGGGTATTTGATCCAAAAGGCATACATTCGGCACTTGATCAAGCATTCCCAGCACAACCTCGTGGCACTGTACGCGTCGCGGCTGCCAGAGGACGGCCAGGCGTCGATTTATGTGCAGTTTCTCACGTCGATTCGCAACGCCGATGCACGGCAGCAGGGCCTCCAGTCTATCGCCAAGTACTGCTGCGAGACTTGTCCGCGTTTATTTGCCCAGATCACAAAGGATGCCGTGCAGGTTCTCGTCCAGTTGAACGAGTCGTCGGACGACATGTCTCGGATCCAAGCGCTGCGGCTGTTGTGCCTGGACCCGCGGCATCGAGGGGAACTGCTGCATCAAGCGAATCGGCTGGCCAGACATTTCGTGGCTGAGCGCAAACCATCTCGCGTCAAGTCCGTTCTCCAAGCCGTCCCCGACGACTCCCTCGCCGTCGTCCACGATGCCTGTCGTCGCCATGTCGAATCGGTTGATGGGGATGCTTCTTCGTTTTCATGGCAGCACTACTTGGACGAGAATAATCCCCAACTCGACCAAGTTGTCCGGGAGTTTTTGTCGTGGACGGCGTTCGTCGCAGCTACCGACGCGTACGATGCATGGCGCCACGTCCTGTCGCACTCGACTGGCGGCGGGTTGCCCTGCTTTGACGACGAGGAGAAGCGGGTCAAGGTGCTGACATACCATGCGACGAACGCCATTGCGTTGTTGTATGATGTGCTGCAGTTTGAAGGCGGTTGGCTATCGTCGACGACTGGTCAAGACGACGGGACCGACGTTTCCAGCGGCGCCATGCGAGCCGCGTGCCTGCCGTTCGTCGTGTTTTCGCTCTATCGAGTGTGCACCGACGCTATCGATTCGTTTGCGGACCTGCAGCATTATCCGACGCAGGCCCAACAAGAGTTGACCCTTCCGTTTGCGCAAAAAGCGCTGCAGCTTGCCTCCGTGGTGGCCAACGACCAGTATAAAGTATACGAGTCCTTCGACGTCGATCAAGTCAAACAGCTGCTGCATCTGCTGCAGCAAAGTGCGTCCAGTATGCTGGACCTCCAAGGCCGCATAGTCCTTTAAACTCCATAACAATGTAGTATTCATGGAGAAAGTTTAGCCAATATCAAACGCGATGCAATGAACGACCACTCCTTGTTTAGGGCTGTGGTTGCCATTGAATACACTTAACATTTTTATACCATACATTTGGTGGTATTACAATGGACTACTAGTATGTTGAAGCAGCGGGGGACTTAAATGACCAGGACAAAAATATACTAACCGATTACGAAATACGCGTTGGCCAAGAGCCATCGCCGGTCGTCGTCGTCATCTGGCAGCTTGATCCAGACAGAGAACACTACGTGTTGGGTCGGAGGCGACGTCTTGTTGTCGACGACATGCACTGGCATTTCATGTACGTCGGTGGCGTCTTGGTCGTAGCTCAAGGGGTCGGTCACGTCGGCAGCTTTCGTGACGGTCATGTGGATGGGCGGAAGTTCTTCAATCATGTTTATCTTGCAAGGTTTGACAAGGGTGCGCGTCGACTCGTCCCATGTGGCGTTGTACGCGAGAATGCCCGACAGGTGGATGTCCTGGGCAGTGGTGTCGGCCGCCGCCGCTTTTCGCAGCTTGATGCGTTGCTTGGCAAGTCGATATATCAGCGGCGATCGAACCAGCAATGAGTCGGCCACGAAGAACGACGCGGTCAAATGTTCCCACGACGATAGCATGTCTGGGTGCTGCTGAATCACATGATGTGTGAGCAATTCAACTGCGCGGTGCGGGTCTGTGAGCGCTGGCAGCCAATACGTCGTGAAGGTGCCATCTTCCACAGAATGAAAAAACTTACGACCTCGTTTGACGTGGGTGAGCAACTGCGCACACGTTTTCATCCGGAACTGGGGCGTCAGGTACCACGACGAGGGAAACTTTCCCAGCAACACCTGTTGCGCTTCGTCGTACCAGTCGGAAATGTGCTGCAAATACTGCGCCAGCGCTCGCTGGATGTGCGACACTTGCGACGAAAACTGGAGCCATTCCCAGTGCAGATATCGATGCAATTCGCTGGTCTTGGGGAACGTTCGCGCCGACGCCAACACGTCGTAGAAACTCATCTTGAGATCGTGCGAAAATGCACCGAGGTCGTGGATGAGGGCTTGGTCGTTGTGAGCGACGTCGTACCCGGCAACGCCTGGAAAACACTGGCGATACTGCGAAAAGACATTTACTGGAGGTTCGAGGGCAAGGGGCACGGGGACGGCTGTGATGGTATGTTCGTACGGAACTTGAGCAGCAAGCCAGTCCTGACATGCCGCGTAGGTCGTCGGGGAAACAACAACATCACTTGGGGATGGCTTGGATACACTCTGACAAGCGTGTAAATTCCAGTCAAACAGATACTGCAGTCGGTCGAGTTGGTGCTTATTGACAATGTACGCCGCATACACCCGAACAAGACAGTCTCGAATCGACGACGCCAGTCCTTTGGCCACCACGACCACCAGTTCTTTCGCGGCGGTTTCGAGCGTGTTGTCGTCTACTTGCGCGTGATGCATCCAATCAAAGTACGCTGCGTTCATCTACATCATATACAACACGCATATAATGAACATCGCCACGTTTCCCCATACTATATGTATTTATGCGACTCATGACACGAACCTTGATCACGTGGTGGAAATGACAGAGTATGACAAGACCGTTTGCAACAACGTCCCACTGCGTGATGTCTGCCACCGTCGCTGCTTCCTTCTCGAGGACGGCGGCGCACGACTCGATGGCCATTTTCACGTCCGAAATCGGGTGGACAAACCATCGCTTGGCGGCATTTGTGGCAATGCACGAGCTTATGGGGCGTTGCATGTCCGTGATGAACCACAGCCGGTGCTGCGGTTGGGGTTTCTGGTTGATGGCTTCCTGCCACGCCAGACTTAGCTTTTCCCACGTATCGACGCTCGTGCGGTTGCACTCGAACAAACACATCCACGTCCCAGTGGTCGTGGCTCGGTCGAGCTCGTCCAGTAGCGTCGACACTGCATCATTTTCGCCGCTCAACACGGAGACCAACGGGTTGGTGGTTCTTCCTGGAGCAATAGTGTTGCTGTGTTGTTGTTGCAGCACCATCAACATGGTGGGCATGTCGTCGCAAAACACCATGATGGGGGTCGTCTGGTCAGTGGCGTCGAGCACATGCGCCAGCGTCCGGACCACAGACGTCGGCGGACTACTCGGTGCGATGTCTTGCCATGCAAACTGCACCAGGTCATTCAAGGCGGCCCATCGCCGCGGGCTTTGGAGGCACAGCAGCAGCACAAACTGATGCAACAAGGCTGCCGCGACGTTGTTCAAGTGACCAAGGGCTTGCGCATGTTCCCAATCGTCGTGAACGATTGCATGTTCGTGCGTCAACACGTACTCGTACATGTACTCGAACCCGCGATGCTTGGTGATGACACATAAATTTGCCCACGCAGCTTTGGAGACCCACGCAGGACGTCGCAAATGGTCGACACCGCTCACAGGGAATGCATAGCACTGGTTGTCCAAGATGCACGCAATGTCCATATACAAGCTCGTGGTGGCGGCGCACGGCGTCATCCACGCCGGCGTGTGTAGAATCCGAGTGGCCGCCACGAGAAACCGCCACAGCAACACATGGTTAGGATGGAGCAACTTGGTCATGGACGCCGAGAACGCACCGAGCAATGCCTTCTGGTCGGTCGTGTACACCACGTCGGGTTTGAGGATTTTTTTCATCGGTTTCTTTCGCAGATTGGCGGTGGAAGAAGCCGCGTTGCTAGTGAGTCGGCGGGACGATGACCGCTGCAACATAGTAGTGCGGGCGTCGACCCCCCCTCGCAACGTGGCCACCTGCCATTCGCTGCGCAACTTGGTCACGAACGCGCGCAACGGCCGCACAAACTCGTCCAACGAGATCGTGTACTGATGATTCACCAGACCCATTCCCACGACACAATCAAACATTAGCGTCGCCAGCGGCACCACCGCGTCCGCATACTGGTGCTTGGACGCGTGGTCAACCATCACCTCGTCCTTTTTGGCGTCGGTTGCAACTTGCTTTCGGTTGATGTCTTCTAGCAGTTCCAGCAACACGTGCGGCTGGTCTTCTTTCGTCGGGGACGAGCTCGCGAGCTGAACGAGCAGGGCGTGTTCCGCCTCGCGCAAGTCGCGGCATGAATCGGCATAGTCCACGGACGCCTGGCGTTGTTTGCTGCATTCCTTGTCATCCCACATATCCAAGCACATGACGTCAAAGAAGTCCGACGCGTCGGCGCTGCTCAAGCTAAAGTTGACGACGTGGAACTCGCGGTGCACCGCCGCCGAAAACGTCGGGTACCGAATTGGTGTGGTAAAGTACACGGCCCAGTCCGCCTGCAGCCGCTCCATCCGGTCGTCGACGCGCAAGTACCGCACTCCGTCGCTACATCGGACTTTCAGGAAATGTGACAGCGATCCCGAGAATTGCCCTTCGACGTTTTCAATCAACAACGGGTGGTGGAGTTTAATCGCACGAAGAATCGCGCGCTGGAGCACCGTTTCCATCGACGATGTGCAGATCAGGTGACCACGGTACATGGACGCCAACCACGTCTTGGCCACCATTTCCGGGTCAATCAGCACCGTCCATTTGACCAGCGCCGGGATTGCATTCACAGTCAGGACCGCGTTCGACACGTAAAACGAACTCCGGGGCAGGCCGTGGAGGTGCCACCCTTCGACGTCGGTGCGATCGTGGGCGAAAAAACCGAGGGACGTGTCTGACGGCAGCAGAATCTGGTGCGCTTGGAGCACGCTATGGATTCTGTCCAGAACTTTTTGTCTTGTGGGCCATGGATACGGCTTCAAGTAGACAAACGTGGACGCAGCGACCGCGCACATGCCAGGCAGCCACGCGAGTTTGAGCTGCTCGGCCTCGAGCGCGTCGTTCCACTTGATGAGTTCGTGGTCGAGGTACTCTTGCGACGATTCAACCACCCGGCGCGCTTCTCGGCGATGTTCCATTTGCCGTTCCAGCACGTCCAGGTCCCGCTTTCGACTGTCCATGTCGGCTTGTGTCATGCCCAGCTGATTGGCCACCACGCAGTGCATATCGTGCAGGGCTGCGTTGCGCGCTTGAATCGATTGGATGCGGGCGCGGCTGTCCTGGATTTTGACGGCGATTTTCTTGCTCGCGTCGTACCCCACTTGCCACTTGGCCACGTAGTCCAGACACGCCATGAGCGTCTGCACGCACGGGCTTTGCGTATGCATGTCGGCTTTGGCCATATTCGACATGAACTTGATCTTGGCCAGGATCGACGCAGGGGCGCCGGGAAAGTGCGTCAGCATTCGCTGCAGTGTGAACCGCACGCTGCCCTTCTTGGCCGTCTTCTTATCGTCCATGTCGATGGTCCCCGCCACCGAGTCCTTGATTCCTTTGACTTGGGCGCCCAAGGCGGCGACGACGTCAGTCATTTGAGAAAGTAATCCCGACGGCAATTTCGACGACCGCGGTTCGTCCAGCCAGTCGTCCGAGAACGACAGGACGTCGTTGATGCGGCGGTGAAGCTCCTTGTCGTACGGGTCCATGTGGCTTGCCAGCTTGTCCGTCAACAAATCGCACTCGGCCGATTCTCGTCGAATCTCGTCCACGCCGACGCCAAGTTGGGTCGAAATATCATGAATCGACTGCTGCAGCGGCACTAGGTCCCGCGAGCAGTCGGCGGCACGCTGCGTTTTGTCATGAATTCGCTTGGATAAGAGTCCGATGGCGACGGCGATGTCGTGGATGCTCGTAGTGACATGGCTGGCATGAATGAGGGCATTGGAAAGCAACTTTTCAGCGTCCTTGATGGCGTGGGTGGTGTGGCTAAGCAACGCCGCCACGCACTCGGAGAAGTGGAACCGAGTTAGCGATGCCGCGTGGTCAACGGAGCCGCTAGCCAAGTGCGCCTCGTTCAACACTTGCACTTCTGCGTACATTTGCATCAGCGTATCCCGCATGGGATGGTCGATCAAGTGATGTTTCAGCGTACTCCGACAGATCTGACCGACGTCCGTCCCGTCCGACTTCGTGACGAGCCACAAAATATGCGAGTGCGCATACAAGCTAGGGCGGTCGCAAAGCACTGTATACGTCGATCCGCAGCTTGCTTCATGAGCACTGGACACGTCGAATGCAAACACGACGAAGACGGGGGAGACGGCGGTTATAACTTGGAGGTCGTTCCAATCGGATTGACTGATCGAGGTTGCATTGTGAACAAACACAATGCGTGGCCGGTGTTGCGGTGGTTTGTTAGTTCGCAAGTAAGTCAAAATACGATCGTGGGGCTCGACATGGAACGGCACGTCGAGAATGTGACCGGCCAATTCAAAGGTCGAAGCTAGGACGGTGTGGCCACCAGAGGGTCCGTAAGTGAAGATGTACGTCAGGCGAGGATGTTTTCGGAGGGGCAACGTCAGCACACGAAGGACGCGGGCCAGCAACCCGGCTTGCGACGACGAGATAAACGTGTCGCGGTGGTTGGTCCCAGAGCGATGGCTTTTCAACCAACTTCCGAGCGTGTCTGTCAAGTACTTAGTGCGGAAGATCTCTTCGTAACACTGCGGTTGGTGGATGTTTGGGCTATACATGAGCGGGTTGAGCCGAAAGGTCGTGGTCAGTTTGTCTGCGTCGTCATTGCCGAACACACTGGCACAGCATGAGACAAGGTGCTGCCGGAACCACTCGACATCGTCCACACTTCGAAACACGTCTTCGTACTCGCGCTGACATTCGTGGCTCCATAGCATGGCTACTCCAGAGGACGCATACACTTCACCAGGCATCCCGCACACCACCCGGAGGACGTCGAGGCCCCGCGCCAGCACGTTCCATCCCAGCGCCGTGTTGTGTCGCAGATGGTGGACTAACTTCGCCGTCGCCGCCGCCACTTGGTTGCCAAATGGAAACAGGGATGAACACGCGACGATGGCATGTTGGGCGACCACCGTACAAATGGTCAACAGAAACGAGTCAGTATACGCTGCCAGACGAATTTGCACAAAGTGCCGCAAGATGCGACCGCTCACACAAGGTTTCGAACTGTGTCGCATGGTTGCCAGAAACACCGCGTGGGGCACCGAGATGGATCGGGTGTCGACCAGCCACGAGTGGTTCTTGTCTTCTGTCCATTCTCGAATAAAGTCCAAGCCAGTGTCAGCGGATACATGCACGTCGTCTAGAAGCACCAAATGCGTTGACTCTGTTCGAGTGCCCATGACATGTTGACGAATCTCCACCAACGGCTCGAGAATGAGCTGCTTTGTGGTGTATGACGACCGATGTCGACACGCTGCAAGCAATTGGGGGTCGAGTTCCGGCCGCAGCAACATCGCTTGAAGCACCATCGACTTGCCACAAGCCGTGGGACCAGTAAATACAATCGGCACCCGAGTGGCAGGGTAGTGGTTACAGACTGCCATTCGAGAAAAGAAATGTCCAATCGCAACATTCGAGTGTGGCACCACGATGCCTGCTGATGGTGGTGGTGGTTGCGGCGGACTTGCCGTCGAGGGAGGCGGCAGCTCCTCCCACAGCCTCCACGACAAAGTTGGACTGTCGAAAACAAAGTCAAACACAGCTTTGGATGTACCCGGTGGAAACGGCACCGCCGATCGCCGCATGTGGGGTTTGGTCCCAGCCAACACTTCCTTCAACGAGTCACTAAACGCTTGCTTCACATCGCCGTCTTCCAGGCCACCGCCGATACACCACACCGCGGCAAACACAAAGTACCCCTCGGCCAGCACCACGGACTGATGGCCTTGTGCTGGCCACCCGCCGTCCGCCTCGACCACCATGTCCACCAAGCGGCATACACTGAGCATATGGTGCGTCTGTCGAGTCGTGGTCGGCTGCTTGAGCAGCCCAAATGTCACGGTCATGACCCACACCGCCGTATCCGAGATCGCCTTGCTGTGCACTTTGCCGTTTGATCCTGGCCGTTGGCACCACGTGGACAAGATTTGACGCCACGTCAAGCAGTCGGCGTCCATGTAGACGTGCCCGCTGACTGCGGCAAAGCTTGGGCTTACTTGCGCCAACATGTCTGTTTCCACGACCAGTCGCCACGTATGCTGAATGCCCTTGGCCATATTGAACAGCCGCATGTTCATATGCTGTTCCAGAAACGACACGACGGCATCGGTCATGTCTTGCGACGCTGCGCCGTCCAACACGATCCACGTCTCGACCTTCGCCGCGACAACTGTGGCGTCGTGAATCCACTGCTGCAAAAGGCCACACCTCGTGTCCCCGTAAAATGACCCCACAAGGTTCTCGACACTGGACGTGTACACTCGAAGTACCTATATATAATACACGTGCCCAGCATGTCAACGCATACAAAGGTCATTACGTAAAGGAGTACATGGACTTTAGTCGATGGGTTCAACACGATCTTAACGGCGGCAGCCGCTGTCAACATGGCCGACTTGCTGGACAGGGTTGCCCCCGAGACCAACGTACACAAGTATATGTCTGTGTTGACCAGGAATTGGTGCAGTTTTCGGGTCATGTAGTCAGAAACGTCGATAGAATGAGAGGACGAAGACGACGATGTCCACGTGGAAATGGCAGTGCGAATGGCCTCGTCTTTTGACGACGATGTCGCAGAAACAGACGAAGGGGATCGGAACGTATGGTCCAACACAGCTCGCGTCGACTGTACATCTACGATCCATGTACATATGAATCGACATGTTTAGTCATGTTGGTGGAATAAGACTGGATGGATACCTTGATGTGAGAGGCGAGGAAGGAATACGCTTTCGATGGCTTGGGTCATGGCGACCACTTCGTCGTGCAAACTCGTCATTTTGGCTGCCTGAATCATGTGCGAGGCCAAATCGCAGCTTGCGGTGCGCACCAGCACGCGAATGTACCCGTGCGACAAGAGCGCGGTCATGGGGATGTCACTCGAGAGGTTCAGTTTCTCGATGCACATGGTCTCTAGAAACCGGACAATTCGTTTGGCCATCGTTTCAAAGTGCCTATTTGATAATTTAGCTAGTTACCCAACGGGTGGCAGTGTCGTAAGAGTAACTGTACTTACGTGAACCCAAACACATACAGCGTACTCATCGTGTACTGCAACAGACATGGTTGGACCACCGAGCAAGGCATGAACGCGGCACTGAGGCTCGTGGGTAAGGGGGCACACGTTCGATGGCTATTCAGCGTGCACAACAACGCAAATGACGGGTGTAACTCGGCCTTGGGATACTGCGGAAGGTGGAGCACGTGCAACGCGTGACTGGCTGCAAAGTGCACCATCACTTGGGTCAGTATCGACAACAAAGGGGAAGGAGCGTCGTTCATGCGATGAAGGAGGAGCCACGATCCGGACGCGGCGGCCCCCTTCAACACGTGACCTAGGGTAGTCCACTTGGATTCTTTCGACAAGACTTCGACCACCAACGACGCCCCGATAGATTGCGTCAAGTACACGGCGGTATGCACCATATGAAACCCCTGTAGCATCACCCCTCGAAGGTGGCGCATGCTCATGAACACGCTGTACAGCATCTTGTCGGTGGAGACGTTGCTTTGAGGTTGTCGGATGCACAGAAACTCGTTTTGGTAGTGCATTTCCGTGTCCAGCACTTGGATGACGTGGGCTGGCTTGGGTCGTGCGTAGTGCAGGTATCGTCTGGGTTGCGATAGCCAGTCAAAGGAATGGGTACTGCACTGCGCTAACGCCTTGGTGTGGTGGACGAGGCTGACCACTTTGGCTAGAATCGTGGCCACTTTGACATCGGTCGGCCCCGTTCGTATCGTGTGGATCAAACCCTTTTCCAACGCCAGGAGGACCTCCAACACATGGTCGTGACCAGTAACGTTAAGCGGTTGGTTGTCCATCTCGGCCTCCATCATCGCCACCCATTTGATCTGCAGGACCACCAAGATCACTTGAAGGGGCAAGTCCAGCTTGTACGCGACTTGCATGCCGTCAGAATTCTGACAAGTCGTTGCAATCAGCTGCTCGATCGACAGCTTGATGGACGCGTCCACACTCATCAGCACGTGAACGATGTCGACAAACCAACCGTCGCGCTCCGGGGTCGTACATGCGACAGGGTGCACAAGCACGAGCGTGTCCCCGGTCTTGAGCGTGATGCCCTGAATGCACTCGTGGTCGACTTGAAATATGTCGATGCCTTCAAACAACCCGTTGAGTTTCGGGGGCACGTCTTGGATGCGTTGCGCCGATAGAATGTGCGCCAAATCAAAGTTGGACACCATAAACAGTTTGGGAAACGCACTGCGCTTGGCATCGAGCATGCACGTCACCACCTTGTGCACACTCCGCAGCATGCGCAAACACTTTTCCAATGGTTCCTACAAGGACATACATGCCTTCAGCATCAACGAAACGTGGTTGGTTGCGAAGACTCATATACCTTGACGTTGTCGGAATCGGCAATCTTGGCCAAACCAGGGTTCCCCCGGACCAACTCCATCACACTACGCCACGTGGATTCCACCTTGGCAAAATCTTGCCACGCGCTGTCGCCTTCTTTTTGCTTGTAGAAGAAGCATTCGATCGCCCTCCACGACTGCTGGACGTGGCTCCACGTTTGCAGCAACTGCTGCGTGTACAAGAGTTTCACCTTCCACTCGTCCACGTCCGCTTCAATCGGGTCGACATCGTCGCTCGAGCACATTTGGTAGATCGTTATTAGTTGGTCGTCCACCATGGCCAGCAGCGGCGCAAAGTTCACGACCACGTACGTGTCCTTTAACAGGTACTTGTCGACGTGCACGACGGGTTTGCACCAGTCTTTCTTTAACGTTTGCAGACATTGTTCCAGTTGGAATTCCCGGAGGGCTTTCTGGTGCACGTTGTGCGCAAATTCGAGCACTGAGAGGATGCCGCCGCGGACGAGGTCGTCCAGCGTGAAGAGCAGCCTGTCGTCCTGGATCAGCCGCGCGTCTACGTCCAGCAGGTCCACGATTGTTTCCCAATGCCGGCCCTTCATCGCCCCCGTGGCCGCCATGTGGACGATTGGCATCCCCACGCAAAACGCGTCCAATTCCGCGTGCAACGTGGCGATCGCCGGCTGGAGCGTCGATTGTTTGCCCAGTTGGACAGTCAACACGCGCAGTTGGGCCTGCCACGCCGCCACTTTGGTCACGACGTCCTTGGCGGCAAGTTGCTCGAACGGTGTCTTGGACCACGTCGTGGTAGACGTGGTAAAGTCGGACGAGGTGGTCCAAAAGGCAAAGTACGGTTCGAGGAGGGCTTGCAACAGTGTCACATTTGTGGATTCCATCGGCGTCCAGCCAAAGATGCGGTCGCGGCGGGCGAAGTCTTGCAACCTGCGGAGGCACGCTTCGACGCTCTCGTGGAGGGTTTGCGCGTCGTCGGCGTACATTTCCACGTTGTCCTTGGACCATTCCGTCTTGGTGGTCAACACCAAGATGGCATCTTTGAGCCGCACGACGTCGCACTCGAACGCGCGTTTCTCCATAAACAGCGACGCGCTGAGCGACTTTTTCCGGGCTTCGCAAGCATCCTGGCATGTCTTGACTTCGAGCAGGATCGTCGACGGGTATCCCCGCAAGGTCCAGTGGAACTTGGTTGTCGACACGCCCACGGGGTGGTTGATCAAGTACCCGACTGCGTCCAACGACGAGAGGCGGTCTGCGATGCTGTCGACTTGGGCCTGTCGGTCGTCCACGACGCTGTCGACGTCGCTTAGAAACGTCCAGAGCACGTCCAATGTGGCTTCATTTTCCGGGGGCACCGCTAGTGTCTTCATGTCCTGGTCGTACATTTCCGCGATTCGGCGCTCTTGGTGATGGCAGTTCAAACTCAAAAACTCGAGCGAGGCTTGCATCGTGCGATGGATGTCCATGACTAGCGTCTGAGATACAGTGAGTGGTTACATGATCCTTGTGTTGGCTCGACATGAGCATACCGCTTTGATGTCGGCCGTGGAGATTTCCACAAGCGGATACTGTTCCACGTCGCACGCGAGATGGCGGACCTACACGAGATCTAAGTAGAAAAAAGGTAAGCATGCTATTACGTCATGAAGAGTGTGGCCAAACCAACGCAGCTCCCGGACAATCTCGTCAAACTCAGTCTGCGGTAGAAACGGATGGTTTCGATGGGGCTGGCACAGCGCGCGCAACGCCGTCCGGCGCTCATGAAGGCGATCGCAAAGTGCCTGGAACGCCTCTGCCAGTTGTCGTGGCATGGCCGTAGCGCGATCAAACGACACGCGCGAGTCGTCCATGACTTTGCTCCCCAGGCTCGTCACGTCGCGACTCTACGACAACGCACTACGCTGACATGCCGCCGTAAACACATACAAATGAACCTTGTTGAGCAGCGGAATTCGGACAAGTGACGTGGCCCCGTCGTTGTCTGTCAAACTGTCCTCGCCGTGGACACAGTGGATGTCCATGCAGCGCGCGATGGCTCTGGAAATGACTTGTTCAACCTGCTGCTGTACGTCACTCAGCGTGGGATGCAATTGAACCGTGCGGAGGGAATTGTTGTCCTCGTTGTCGACCACCGTGGACACGATGTGGAGGCGGATGAGTGGGGGTTTCAGCCTGGGTTTGAACATGGCGCTCCAATTCCGGCGACGGATGGTCGACACGGGACGTGTGGCGTCGCTCGAATCTGTCACGAGTTTGCACCAACGTCCAAACAACATGTCGTGGTAGTCGCCAAACGCTGTTGCCAGCTAGGATTGTACGACAGTGTCACACATAACGATGGTGCGTAGGTACGTACCGCTTGACTGAGATCGTTGGCAAGGATGTAGTCAATTCGGTTTGTGAATCGATGCATGCTGGACTGCAATGTCCTAGGTATGGTGGCGCCCTCAATGGTCTGGATGATCTATTGCCCATCGTTAAATCCTACACCACAATTATCATCAACATGACTACGTACTTCTTGGCGCCACTCGAATTTCAACGTATCGAACGCTTCGTTCAAGTTGTCCTGTTGAAGGGCAATGTAATCCTCAAGCGAATACGGCGGCCTCAACCGATGCTTCTACTCACGGTGATCAACATGATAGGTATTGAGCATCGTGTCTTCCTAGCATGTACTGTACCGCCGCGTCATAGTCGCTCTGAATCTCGTGGAACAGTCGAATGGTTGGCAGCACGCGTTGAGAAATCGTCATGATGCGATGCAAAAGGTGCAAACTCGCGCGCGTGGCGTCCAAGTGGGTGGCCACGACCTTGTCCCTAGCTTTCGAAAACGCCAGCAGTCGGTGGGGAATCTGTGGCTTGTGGCACCAATGTGTGAGCCGTTGTTGCCGCAAGTACGCCTTCACCAACGTCGAATGCAGCGGTGTGGTGATGGAATTGTTCCCTTCCCCGACGACGTCGATCTTGGAGCGGCGCATGACGCTGGCATAATCTGCATCGATGCCACGCAGCATGGCTGTCAGCATGGCGCCGTGGACTGCCAGGGTTTGAGTGATATGGTGCCGACGGATCGCGAGCTGTGTGATTCTGCCTTTGGTTTTCAGGGACAACACCCACAGGTCACCATCGTCATCCCCTGCATCGTTGCAAACAAACCGCTCGCAACGGACAAGCTCGTAAATGAGTCTGGTCTCTTTGAAGTAAATGTCTCGCTGGCGAAGGAACGCCGCCTCGTCGTCTACGTGGCATCTTGAGTGAGGCGACAATTATGGTCAACATGTAGCTTGTGTTTAGGCATATCGTACCAACAGCTGGGAGCAGCAGATTTACCCGAAACACTTGCTTTTCAATGCCTGAATGGGTAAACACAATCGAAAACATCCCCGACTACACGTGTGAGCATTCTTAGACAGCAGAAGACGCTGTGGTTGGACTGACCTTGGCATTGTATTCCTTGACTTGGCAGTCGGCCCAATGGCCAGTTATGTCGCCGGCTCCTTCAAAGTACATGGACTTGCCGTAAGTGTGGTTGGATTGAGATATGCGGAGCCATTCCTCTCTGTCGTGAAACCAGTTGGACTTGAAATAGTCGTCAAAACTATACGACGGTTCGTCGGTGGTGGAATCATGTTGGGCAATGCTTCCCTCCGTAAGAAAGCATGGCGTTGTTGGTCTGCGCTTCACTCCGCTGGAAGTATTCGGTCGCTCTTTACGCCCATTTTGCTTGGATAAGTGCATATTGCCTGTCGCTGGACGAGTGATCACGCGGTGGGCAGCACTACTTCGTGGACGAACGTTTGAACCCGTCGACGTTGGTGGCCGTGGCGTTCTTGGAACCACGGAGTCAGCGATATCTGCACCTGCATGTGAATTTTCTCTTGCATATACAGCTAGCTACATGGTTGTACCTGTTGTTGGGGATCCCGCGGTGAGTTTGAAGCTTGGAAAGTGCAGTTTCACCGTGGGCAATATGGGGTTGGATTTCGGCACTCCCATGACGTAGGTTGACCTGCTTCCTAGCCTGCTTCCTTTAGCACTTGATGGTGGGCGGACATTGTCCTCATCTTGTTCTTGGTTTTCACGCCGCATTGACGCAAGGATGAGATGTCCTTTGGATGTTCCGCGCAATATTGACACATTTGTCGAAACTTAGCTCTGTAACTGCCAATTGCATAACTGGCCAATCAAATCCATCGTAGGACCGGTCAAACGACCAATCACAGCCACGAAATCACACCACATTTCAATGATCGTCCGACAAGGCGGAAGGATCAAAGCTGTCAGCAGTGATGGAAACAGCAGTGCGCCTACCGGCAGCCCGACGTTATCATCGGTGATCACACATGCCCGAGATGCTTTTATCGATGAAGGTGTTCCGCTGCTGGAACGTCTCCTCCAAGGAAGTAGTAGCACAACACCGTTTGTGTTGCTTATCCAGAACGCTCGCGCAAGTGCGCTGGTCATTGCCGCGGCAGCCATCCTGAAGCGAGTGTGCGTGTTGGTTCCGTTGTCGAGAGCAACAACCTTGGTACCATATGTCGCCGAGTACACCGGCATTTCTCTGGTTATCAATCCCGAGACAAACCAAGTCTCACACCATCATGTCGTTCCATCGACCACAACACCCCGAGATGCTTGGCTCCAGCACTCGCAAGTGCAAGACCGTGGTGGTGTGTGCATGCTCACTTCTGGCAGCACTGGCTTGCCCAAGATCGTCTTTTGCACATGGACCAGCATGTTTCTCCAAGGCCAAGCCACGCATGAGCTACTCTTCCCTCAAGGCCCTAGCCGCGTCGTCTGTGCTTCGTCTATTGCTCATGCTTATGCTATCAACGCACTGTTTGCCATTTATACGTCCCCGTACGGCCACTTGTGTGAACTGCACCTCGACATCCACGTCGAAGCCATCCGCCTCCCCTTCTCCTGCACTAGCACCCCATGTCCAACCATTCTCTACGGCACACCAGGCACTTTTACGAAACTCACCACACTCGATACCACCTCCTCAGCTTGCTCATTGAGCCATGTCATGGCATTCAGTGCCGGCACCGCCTTGCCGCTGGACCTGAGGCATGCGCTCAGAGACAAATTTGGCCTCACTGTGCTTCAAAACTACGGCTCTACCGAAACTGGCGGCATTGCGACGGAATTATTGACTACGGCCTCCACCAACCCTTTCGGCGGATCGTTGCAAGCGGTGGGGCAACTTTGGCAGGGCTCCCAAGTGCACATTGCCGTTCCGACGAATCCGTGCCGACTCCTCGATGGCGAAGAACGCGGTGAGATTCTAGTGCTGACGCCATGGCAATGCATCGGGTATGTGGAGCATGGCACTTTATCCCCAATTAGCCGCACTGGGTTCTACCACACGGGAGATGGCGGCGACATGACCAACGATGGCATCCTGTACGTCGGGTACAGATTGCGAGACCCAATCCACGTCCGTTCGCAAGGAATGGACGTGTTTGTACCGCCGCAACAAGTGGAGCGAGCCATCCTGAACAACCCACACGTGACAGATGTCCTGTTGCCGCTGTTGATCAAAGTGCCGTCGAAGGTAGGCTACGTCAAGCCGGTGGCGCTGGTCGTGGCCCCAAAAAGTACGCTGGATGAGTTGACGGCGTGGTGCACTGCGCATCTGCCTACGATGCTACAAGACTTGGACATTCGGCTCGTCGAGTACCTGCCATGCAGTCCTGCCGGAAAGCTCATGTATTCGTTGCATGTCGATTAGCTGGTAAACCGTACAAAAGTATTAAACGAACGACATTAATTCAATCATTCGAGCAAATTTCATTGAATATTTACAATGCCACGGCGTGAATTTTAATTCTATTATTTTTAAACATAGCGGGCAATTTATTTGAGCGAACGAAAACCAGGCCATTCATCCATCATCGGGAGTGCTAGAGGGCATCAGGAAGGAGCATCATGGGGATCGTTGATAAGATCAAGGAGATAGGTCCGTCCAAGTACTTGGCATGGAGAGGATCTGACACCGAGTTCTAGAGGATGAGATGAAGCGGACCCAGAAGAACAAGGCCACGGAAGGGCACTTGGGGCACCTCAAGGCCAAGTTGGCCAAGTTGCGCACGGAATTGCTCGACGGCGAAAAGTCCAGCGGAGGCGGTGGCGAAGGTTTGTCTGCATAGCTTCAATGTTACGTCAGCACACATGTTCATGGTCCTGGTAGGCTTCGACGTGGCGCGCAGTGGGGATGGCCGCGTGGCGTTGATCGGGTTCCCCTCTGTGGGCAAGTCGACGTTGCTCAGGTGGGTTCTCCATCATCATGACCGCCGTCCATGTGCTGATGATGCACACGTATTTGTAGTCAATTGACCGACACAGTATCGGAAACGAACGCCGTGGAGTTTACCACGTTGACTTGCATTCCTGGGAACCTCATGTACAACGACGTCCGGATCCAGGTACGTCCTCTCGATTCGCCATATCTCTTGTCGTGACCGTTGCACACATGCTGGCAGCTGCTCGATCTGCCTGGGATCATCGAAGGCGCGTCGCATGGCAAGGGCCGCGGTCGCGAAGTGATTGCCGTGTCCAAGTCGGCCGACATGATCCTCATGGTGCTCGACGCCGGGCGCGAAGAAGGCAACCGCCACCGCACGATCCTCGAAAACGAGCTGGAAACCGTGGGGCTTCGCTTAAACCGCAACCCGCCAGACATTTACTTTCGCAAAAAGGCGGGCGGCGGGGTCCAGTTCAACGCTACCGTTCGATTGACCAAGGTAACATATACCTAACTCTACCTACATGAACCTCAGGTTCGTGGCCTGATACCCCAACCATTGTGTTGTGTTTGCCTTAGCTCGGAGACGACCCAGCCAAGACAGTATACAAAATCCTGCATGAATATCGCATGCACAATTGCGAACTGCTGTTCCGGGAAGACTGCACCGTGGACGACCTCATCGATGTGCTCGAAGGCAACCGCAAGTACATCAAGTGCCTCTACGTGTACAACAAGATCGACGTCGTGTCCATCGAAGACGTCGACCGCCTTGCGCGCCTCCCGCACTCTGTCGTGATTGCATGCGAACACAAGGGCCGCCCCGCGGTACTACTCCTCCTCCATTTCCTAGAGTCAGGCCATGTCTTCATACATCCTCCTGCTGCTGTTCCTTGTTTGCATCATCTCTTTTTGAGTAAAAATGTAAACTGATGCCTTACGTAGCTCAACTTTGACCATTTGCTCGCAACCATGTGGAACTACATGGGGCTCACACGTGTGTACACCAAGCGCCGGGGCGAAGTACGTGAAATAAGAGTACATGACGTTCGGTGTTTCGGGGTTGCGGAGTTTCGGGGTTCTTACACTTGTACTATCTATATATGTAGCAACCGGGGCTATTGGAACCGGTGGTGCTGTCGTCTGAACGCAAAGGCACGACGGTCAACTCGGCGTGTCTGTCGGTACGTCGTTGCGCTCGTCCTTTTTTTTGGTTGCTTACGTTGGGATCTCACGATATAAATCGTGTTGTTTGTGATTGGTGTTAGATTTCCAAGGACATGCTCGACAACTTCAACTTTGCGCTTGTGTGGGGCACGAGTACCAAGTACAACCCCCAGCGCGTGGGCAAGGAACACGTGCTGCAAGACGAAGACGTGCTCCAAGTCGTGACGCTGACTGTGACCCAGCAAAAGCACGCGAAAAACTACAACCAAAAGGTGCAGGCCCACTGGGACAAGTACAAAGCCAAGAAGAAGGCACTCAAGACGTAGTGATTGAACGACCATAATGGACGAATATGCCATCATTACAATATGAATGACAAGCAACGGTGCTGCTGTCGTGTCCATACATATATGGGCGGGCGAGGCAGCATCTGTGACGAGGTTATTACACGAAGTATACAACACGAGTCGTTTTAGATACAACGTGCCTCTGGATTCAAATGGAGAAACGGTACGTTGGGGGTTACCTCGACTAGAATGTGTGAATAACTCGCCAATTGATAGTCGTACAATGTGTTCTTCGTTCTACCAAGTAACAGGTGCCAAGGATTACAACTTGAACCAACTTGGCTTGGATGCTTTGGCCTTGGTTGTATGGGGAGGAGCAGCAGGGTTGAGTTTCGCCACCTTGTTCGACTTGTCGTCGAGCGTCTGGGCCGCAGGGTAGTACAACGTACCCCTACTCCACCACATCCACAGACGACGTTAGCAGAGGCCGGCCACTCACTGCTACGCATATATATAAATACTCACCCGTCACCGTCGTCATCCTTTGTCTCTTCGCACAAAGCCTCGATCTATATGTCATGATTGAACAAGCCTCATGTGTACGCCGTGTTCCGTACCACTGACGCCCGCAAGTATGACCCAGCGTGAGATAGCGCACCGTCGACGGGGGGTGTCGTCCACTGCAGATACACCAACGCCGCGGGCACCAAATTCAACTGCGACAACGTTGCAGAACCGTCCAGCGCCAACGTTTGACGCGGCGGTGTCACATACAATGAAAACGACCGACGACCACTGTCGGCCAGCGACTCGTTCAGATGCAACACGACCGCCGCCAGCGTCTCTTTCGGGTGAAACGTTGCTTGCAGTGTCACTACACACACACCAAACACATGAGTGTTCCGTACTACTACATCAAATCGATGATTGACCAATCAAAAACCAGCACATGAATCAAGTGGCCAATCAAATTCTCGCTTCAACCATTCAACATTGAATTGGTGTATGTATTATGACCTTAATATGAATTAGTGTGACACTGGACAATTGTCTTGCTCAAAGGACAACACAATATATATATTGTACAAGATATTCGAAATTCGAGTGTTCGGGTGGTCAATCGAATGACCAGAATCACCAAATCGACAGACAGTCAAAGATCGACCAATCAAAACACACAACACTAATTAAGTAGCCAATCAAATGATCCACTCTTGGACCAATTCAACATTGAATTAGTGTGTGCCTTCACTGGACGATGTTTCATACAAAATTCAATACAAACAATCGATAGATTCGGCGATTCATCACAAAAGTCCAAATATTGGGTAAAAGGACAATAAAAAATACCTTGATCGGGGAATCGAATGCGCAGCACGGTGCTCTGAAACACTGTTTTCTTTTGCATGTCGTCGAGTTCACGCATGGCCAACGTCCGAAAGTTCTACAGCAATTCCAGCCATCAACATACATACGAACAGTACATACACGTGGCGTTACCTGGTTCTTCTCGGCCTCTTCTTGCCGGGCTCGCATGGCTTGGGCCAGCAATTGAGAGTCACTGGATGCCGCCGTCGCCGCTTTGGCCGCCGTCGTCGCCAACGGGGGAAGCTACAACCCCGATATTCACGAGTCCAGTAAGGTATACCGATAGATAGATATATAGTTTTTGTGTTTTACTCGAAATTGGAGAATAATTAATCGACTCAACCAAATAAATGTATTGCAGACGAATCGGCAGAAGAATTTGAGCCAATCAGATTGCAGGAAATTCTCATCACCACCCCTAATTAGTATACGTCTTCAATTAGTGTGATCATCCCATTCCCCACTCAACAACTTGATTCTACATCCTTTGAAGTACAACTTTATTCAGTAGAACAACCAATCGATCGATAGATTTGGCGAATCACCGCCCAATTCCAAATGTAGGGTAAAGCAGACAATATATATACATATGTACGTACACGTTCATGCGGAAAGAACACGCGGGGGTTCCGCGCCGGGATGTGGATCATCGCCAAGAGCGCTTCTTCTTTACGTTTGAGGTCTTCCAGTCGCATTTCCGTAACGCTCAGTCCTCGCGGTTGCGCCTGCCAAGTGCGAAGTCAATCATTTCTCACACGAAACTCGATCAAGTACCTGCACACGCGTAATCACGGCCTTGTACGCGTCAAATTCGACGGGGGAAGCGGCCGGGACGACCACCGACGGGCGCGACGTCGGCGGGAGGCGGAGGTCGTCCGCTTGGTCCTGCAGCAAGGCCAGTCCCCGACGCAGCAACGCCGTGTCGGCGTCCTCCGGCAGCACAAAGTGACTGGTGCTGCTGCCATCTCCTTCGTTGGTTAGTTGTTGGAACCCCAACGACTGCAAAAACATCACACCGCCTTGGTGCTTTCCCACGGCGTCGTGGAACTTCGGGTTGGCCGCTCGGATCGACCGCACTTTTGGCTCGTCTACAACATCCAAACAGAATGCATCACGTATGCGATCACGTGGTCTGTGACGGCGTGCAGAAGACCACGTGGTTCGTACCAGGCTTGGACAAAATGTTGCACACAATCTTCATCAGGGTCAGCACCACTTCTGTAGAGACCGCGTCAAAGCACGTGTTGCGCACCAGTTGGAGTGCGTCGTACGAACTCAACACTGTGGGCGGTGCCAACGCTGTAGCATCTTGCATGTCCACGTCGTCGGCTGTGATGACGTGCTCGACGGACGGACGTGGCAAGGCGACTGTAGTTGTGCCGGGGGAGATCGTCTCTGTGTTTGAAGGACGAGCAGAAGGAATCGAATTCACGCTGCTGGATGTCGTTTGAGGCGACGGCGCAACAGGAGCAACCGAAGCCGACGATGGTGGTGGTGTTGCCTTGACGCGAAACATGGCCGAGCCAGTGAGCAGTCCCAACTGTTGCAACGTCACTGAAGAAAACTCGTGTGGGTTGAGATCCCGACGCATAAAGTTCAACGTGATGTCGGTGGGGATACCCAGCTGCACCAAGATCTCGATGACGGGTGTGCTGGGCCGGAAACTCCCTTGGACTCGTCGGCCGTCCACTAGCTGGATCCCCACGCGCACATCGCTTTGTGCGGCGTTAGCTACCTCCTTGACTTCTAGCACCGCATTCACGGACACCCCCGACAGCCGGAACGGAATCGACAAGTCCACGACCTTGTCCTTGTGCCGCAACTCGAGGCGTTCAATGTTGTCAAGGCCGAATCCCTCGCAAGCCTTCTTCAACACATCCGACTAGACAAACATGATATGAACATGCATCTAGATGGGTCCATCATCGGACCATGTACGTTCCAGCCGTGACGGCGATTTTCTTGCGGCGACCATCGTACAACGCCACGACGCTCATTGTGGCCGAATTCCACGATCGGATAATTATCGGTCTATCCGGATATCATATCCGGATAACGATTGATGCAACCGTTGAATGAAACCAAATCCAAAATGCCCAAGCAAGGAGACGCCCGCAGTCCGCGCAAACAAGACCAAGTTGGCTCGCCAGCCAAGAAGGCCAAGGTGGGGTCCCCGACGAAGGCCGCTTCGTCCCCTGGCAAGGTCAGTTCCTCTGCCAATGCCAAGCTGCACTCGTACTGGCGCAGTAGCTGCTCGTGGCGTGTCCGCATCGCGTTGTCCCTGAAAGACATTCCGTACGACTACGTCCCCATCAACTTGTTGAAGGGCGAACAAGTGAGCGACGAGTTTGGTGCCGTGAACCCCAATAAGCGCGTGCCAACGCTGGAGATCGACGGCCATGTGCTCAACCAAAGCGGTGCCATCATCGAATACCTCGAAGAAACGCATCCCGAACCGGCGTTGCTTCCGTCGGACCCGTTCGCCCGCGCCCAAGTCCGCAATCTCGTCGGCATAATTGGATGCGACATCCAACCCGTTCAAAACTTGGCTGTCCTCAAACGCGCGGCCGTGAAGCTCCCCGCAGCGGACCAAGCTGCCGAAAAGATCGCATGGGGCCACGAATGGATCGAGCGCGGCTTCGACGTCCTCGAGGAAGAGCTCAAGAAGACCGCCGGCGTGTACTCCGTGGGCGACTCCATCACCATTGCCGACTTGTACTTGGAACCTCAAGTGTACAACGCCAATCGGTTCAAGGTCAACATGGACAAGTACCCAACCATTGCGCGCATCCAAGCCGCGTTGGCCGCGCTTCCTGCGTTCAAGGCCAGCCATCCGTCTGCCCAACCCGATGCCACAGAATAAGAAGACATATGTCGATGCACTAGTTGCGTAGTTTTCGATACTATACTGATGGGATATAAGCAGTTCGTCACATTATTCATATCCAAAGCTAGTGACTTTTACTTCGGAGCATGTAATGGTAATTCGTTTTGCGCTAGGATAGACTGTTCAACGACTCTGGCGCATATCCTGCCTTGATGACAAGCGACCAGCTCAGATTGCATCATGATGTGCTCGTCCATTTCAAGACCACGTTTGCAATCATTCATGTTTTAAAGAAGAGTTACATACGAATCTCCTACCAAGTACAGCCAGCGGTCGTGTAGAGTTGCTTAGCGCACATGACTGGAGTCGAATTCGCTGGACGTCTCTTGTGCTCCACGACGGACGCCGGCGTTGGCTCCATGCTGTGGCCTCGATCGAAAACTTCTTTCTGCTATTGGAATGACCATTCACTACCACGTCGGCGTCCAAGCCACCGGCATCTGACGTGGGAAAAACCCGCCCGCCAAAGTTCCAACATGTCGAAGGCAGCCGGTATTCCTCCGCACGACATAGCTGCGTATTGCGGAGAAGCTCACCAGATTTTCGAACGCGAGCTGTCTTTGGGAATCGCACTGCCGCCATACGTGAGAGGAAACGTGAACGTTGTCGCAGTTGAAGACAAGACCACCGTGCGGCCGTGTGTGAACATGTGACAACACTCGACATCTGCTTCGACGTACAGTACCTTGGAAGACGGTTGTCACCGCGGCTGGTGGCTGGTGCAGTCACGGTGTCGTGGGTAGTGCACTTGGTGTTGGGTGCGATCGGGCTCATGGTTTTTTCTTTTCGAACGCGATCGCACGAGACAAGATCTATTCTTAGCACACATCTTCTAACGTTGTCACATCTTGGGGTATCGTTCCCATCAGCCTGTAGTGTCAAACTAGGGGCGGAATGCTGCAGCCAACCCTAAACGTGCGTTCGTTCGCCCAGGGTGTCATGACGTGTCGTGCTGTGTACGATCGTCATCGTCCAAGAAACCCTGGCCCCAAGGAGTCTCCACGCGCAACTGGGTGGACAATTTCTGAAGGCGTTAAGCCATTCATGGCTTAGTTGAATCAACGCAGAGAGGGCAAACGTGTGCTACCGCACGTCTTGCACGTTGTACTGCCACACCAGCTAACACTGGGAGACACACACCGTCCAAGTCAGTCACTAATCCAATCAAAGCAGCTTCTTCTCGCTGCAGCTTGTCCACAGAGCAAGTTCAAGTCAATGCCGCCATCTTGTTGGAGTTGATTATGTGGAGAAGTGGTTCCGCGTGCTCAGGTGTACTGTGATGCCAGCTCAACGCATGCCGCGCGACCTGGAAAGGAGATGGATGGATATCGTAGTCAAGGCGGGGGAAGTAAGTGGACGGAATGGGACTGCTGCTAAAAACAGTGCTAGTATATGTGTATTCACTTTGTGTTGGATGAATGTGTTGTGTTGAAATGTACTGCACCAGTGCTATTCGCAACTCTGCGTATAGTAGCTCGTTTCCATGTACGTACCGTGCGTCCTTAGAATAGTTCTACTGGTATAACAATGATTACGCTATTCGAACCGGTTCTTGCCCACCGATGGTTTCTGTCGTCGTGTCTTGAGTGGCTTGATACTCGACGAGAAACTTGGTCGCGCCGACACTAAACACGTCCTTGTCGTGCAGCCGCACCTTGGTCGACTTGGTCCCCGGCGGACTCAACCGCAAGCCCGTGCCGTTCGTGCTATTCAGGTCCGTAATGTAGAACCCCGCTTCGACGATGGTCGCTGAGCTCTCCAAGTACGCCAGGGTGCAGTGCTGGCCGGACACGGTCACGTCGGATTCCAGGCACAACGCACATGTGGTGCGGCGGCCCAACGTCACAGGCGAAAGCCCGACAGTTTGCGTGATCCCGGCCATGGGACCAGAGATGAACTGCACGCGAAGGAATGGTTTCGTGTGGGCCCAGTGGTCTTCTTGCATGGCGATGACGACCAACTCGGTGTTGCCGACCTTGACCGCGTCGTGGACGTGCAACCGGCGCTTCTCCCACGGCGCCATGTACAAGAACGTGCCGGCGGTGCTGCCGCAATCCTGCAGAAAGAAGAAGGGCGCCGTTTCGTTGGAGGGGCCGCTGCTGTGGCGGCTTGGGCTATGGCAACCGAGGTGGAAGTGCACACGGCTCACGACGTTCTCTTCAAGGATGATCTCGTTCTTGGCAAGGCGACCACCGCTGGCGCCTTCTGGCCCCACCAAGATGCGAATGCAGCCCACAGGGTGATCCACGAGAGACGTGAGGATCAGCCCTCGTTTGACGCCATCGATCGAGGAATTTAGGACAGTCGTGTCGTGGACTCGCGCATCCACGGCAGCGCGAATCGACCCTTTTTCTGTGGCAAGTCCATCGACGTCAAATGTACTAGGGGGCAACGATTCTACCAGCAGATCGTCCGAGGCGATCTTGGGATCCGCGTGTTGGTGTTGGACGGTACTCAAGGCCACCACCGCCACAAGCGCTGTGGTGCAGTACAGAGCATACCTCGCAGGCTCTTCCACGTATGCGCCAATCCATCCAGACACTCCCACCAGCACGGATGTTATTGCCAACATGATCAGCATTGTCCCCAACCCAGGAATGAACGGAATCCCATAGTTTTCGGTATAGCATTGCAGTTATCCGGATGATTGACATGCGAATACAGTACTGTATTCGTCTCACAACATCGACATGACGCCAGCGTTCTACAGTACTGTACGCCATGCCAAGGCACTTAGCCGCTAGATAGCTACTAAGTATATGTGTACACTTACGCCCGCACGTAAGGCGCAGCAGTAGGTCCGTTCTGACCCTCAGAAGGAGTACTAGTAGAACATACGCACCTTTCATCCTTATTGTAACACAGAAGGTCATACATTGTACTTGTACAACGCGAATGCTCGCCAGAACCAACGCAAAGCATGTACGCTTTGGCCATGGGCAGAATGCAATGTGAGCATTAGTATGGAGGACGTCGTATCTCTTCTTCCGCTTGGCAGGTGTCGGTAGCTCCGCCGAAGGCTTCGATATCGAAGGCTGGAAACGATGGTTTTGCAGTTGTGTGACGGTTTCAAATCCGATTCAAGTACATTCATGTACTGGTACATTGCTTACACCTTTGTACGACAATTTTGACTACTTCGGATTTATATATATTGTACGAAGTGTACGTACGTACGTTCTTGTACGATCGAAGGACGGAACGCTAACAGTGGATCTTTCTTTATTTGCATCATGGGCAATCAATCTTGTTTGAAGACGACACTACACATCCCACCTTGTACAGGTAACCAACTCGCGGCATGGACTTAGACCTGGACCACTTGCACAACGACGACGATTTTCATGTCATGGACCTAAATGTCATGCACAAGAACTTATACCCCGATAGCCCAACCAATGAAAGCGCCTCGACCCACATGCGGCGGCGAGCGTTGTCGCTGAACAAAATCACCATCGAAGATTTCTACGACTTCTTCGACAAACCCATCGTGGCTGTGGCGCGTGAGTTTGGCGTGTGCACGACGTTGTTCAAGAAAATCTGCAGGAAAAGTGGCATCCATCGATGGCCGTACCGAAAGATCAGCTCGCTGTCGAAAACAATCGACGCCATTGAGGACACGCTCCACCAAGACCTCAGCGCTATCGAACGCAGCAAAATGATGTCGCAACTGGACGATCTGCAAAAGAAGCGCGACTACGTTCGAAGAAACCCGAACTCAAAGGTCGCTCTCGTCAAGCCCGCCGAAGCCCTCTCGCTCGCGAGTCGGTTAAAGCCAACTAAACCACAGCCAGAGAATCAAGGGTTTGACGACTCCAACTCCGAGCCGTACAGCGTCGAGTCTCCCCGCGACGACATCCACCAGAGCCATCGCACAGCATACGATTTTGACGACTCTATCGAGGACGAGTTTTCACAGTTTCCCAACCTGTACAGCCACCACCACTTGCTTCCCCCCACCGACTTGGCGCTCGACGATTACAGCTGCGTTGTGGAAATTTAGCCGCCCATCGAACTAATGTGTCAGATTACATCAATTGTTCACTTTGAACCCGTTTTGAGAATACATTTCATATCAAATATGGGGGCGTGTTCATTCTACCAGTAACGTTACACCAAGTGTGTCAAATGAGCCAATCCGCTTGCGATTACGAAGAGAAATGTAAAATTTAGTCCAATCAGAAGTCAAGTGCTGCAATCATTATGGAACAGAGTACGTAGTATCAAATATGGCGTGTTCATTCTACCAGTAACGTTACTACATTGCACACCAAGTGTGCACATTGCCCTTTCAAATCGTTGAGGCGGCCGAAAGGGCCAACACTGGAGCTAGTGCCGTGGCGAAGCTCTCTTGGAAGATTTCGTCTGAAAACCGCCCCGCCGCCACCCGCGCGGCTTGCCGGGTGTCGTCTGCGACATTGGGTTGCGTGAGGATGTCATACATGTACGTGGCGTATTCTTCTGGCGTGGTGGCCAAGTATCCTGTGCCAGGCTTGACAATGTCTTCGCGCGGGCCGCCAGAGTCGTGCGCAATCACGACAAGGCCCGCCGCCATCATTTCAACGATGCCAATGCCAAAGTGTTCGTTCCGCATCGAATGCAATCCAATCGATGCCTTGGCCAAGTACGACGTCAAGTCTGAAAATGGGGCATTCACGACAAACTGAACGCGGGAGTCGCCCAGACCCAAGTCGGCACATTGTTGTCGGAGGACGCTCACGCGCGCTTCGTCTTCGTCGCCGCGGCAACTGCCCAAGAGGATCATCTTGAAGTCGCGGAACGTCGTGGCCATCGCGTCGGGATGGGTGTCCAGGAGCACGCGCATGGCGCGGAGTTGGAGCGAATGGTCCTTCTCGGGACGGAACTGGGCCACAGACAACGCCCACGGCTGTCGATCTGCCAGCGGAAACGTTTGGAACGACGTCGTACCACAGGGAGGATACACAACCAGCGGCAGCGCGCTACGCCACAGTTGCTTGATGTGGTTCAGCGTCCACCCCGAGTTGACCATCACGACCTTGGCAAACCCGCCCACGAACCCGTACAACGCCGCGAAAAAGCGGTAATACACCAGCTTGGCCGTGCTTTTCGTAAGACTCTTGGCCACGGCAGCGTCGTTGTTGAAGGCCACGTCGCGCCGAGCTACCACGTCCAGCATGTCCATTGAGATCGTCGGGTAATGCGTGTACGTGACGACGGTCGCGCCACCCAGCCATGCCAATGGGTACGTGAATGCGCATCCAGTGGTATCCACCCACACACCCACGGGGTGGCGGAGAAATGCTTCCAGGCCAAGCAGCATGCTGCCGATGCTTTGGCCGAGGAGCGTGAACCGAGGGTAGTGTTTGGCTTCGAGCAGCGTTCTGTACGCCAGTTCCACCACTACGATCTTGCACTTGACGTCCGACGCGGAGAAATTGAATCGACTTTGGGCATCTTGCAGCAGTTTTGTCGGTGTGATGGGCTCGCCGATGTAAATCACGGCCGTGGAAGTGGCAGGCAAGGTTTGCAACGCACAAAACAACACACGCTCGCCGCCACCTCCTGATGCAGCATACGGGTGAAAGAAGCCGATATCCCGACGGCGCTTCAACCTCCCAACCACGTGGAAGATCAAGAGGAAGGTGCCAAGCGCCACAAACGGGCTCGCGATCACGACGCCAACGACTCCCACGAGAATCCCCGACATACGTGTCAACTCGAAATTGAACGCGTTTTCCGTCCGGATACGCGTGTAGGACAAGACATATCCGGACGACTCAACTTGTATGACATCAGCTTTATTGCTCGTTTTCTGTGGTAATTTTAGCCAATCGTATGTCCGCTTCAGGTGTTACCAACACTCGGCTCATCCCATTTAACCCAATTCCACCGCATATGAATTGAAAATAAGATTTCAAAAATGGATGGTCGCTCGGATATTGAATGGCACATCTCTACGTTCTAAAAAAAGCGCCAACTTTGACTTGACGTTTGTATGGGCTTGACAAGCGAAACGATCGACAGCGGCGTATACAAAATCCAAGCTAAAATAACCACTCTAGGATCTATTTTAATTATGGCGACGGTTCATTACATCCCCAGGTCAGTTGCGAATTTTTCTGCACTGCACGCCGCCACCAGAGAAGAGACAGGTTGGAGCGGGCGCCATGAAGAGCAAGCGTTCGTCGGCTGAGATCGTGGCGGTGTCCACGGAGCTGCGACACCGTCAAGCGATGCGCAAGAAGGGGAAGAGCAAGGCCGGGAAGGATGACGACAAGCGCGAGTTGGAGATGGACGAGCATCAGAAGTCGATTGCCGAATTGTGCGCAGACCTCACCACCAGCGCCACGTTGGTACGTCCTCAACACATACCCTGTGACGATGGCTAGAACTCATCGTTGTCATTAGGGTATGACGAATGCCGACGCGGACGCCCGGCGTGAAGTCGACGGCGTAAACCGTTTGACCCCCCCTCGCCAAACCCCCGAAATCGTAAAAGTGTTCCGCGAACTCACGGGCTTTTTCTCGTTGCTGTTGTGGGCGGCTGGGATCTTGTGCATGGTCTGCTACGCCCTGCAAGGGGACGTCAACAACTTGTACCTCGGCATCGTGCTATTTTGCGTCGTTGTGATCACGGGACTTTTCTCGTACTTCCAAAACCGCAAGTCGAGCAACCTCATGGAATCGTTCAAGAACATGATGCCGACCATCACGACGGTCATTCGCGACGGTCGATCCCAAAAGATCGACGCGTCCTTGCTTGTGCGTGGGGATGTCATCGCCATCAAGGGCGGGGACAAGGTGCCTGCCGACATCCGTATCATTGAATGCTCGGACGATTTGACCGTGGACAACTCGGCGCTCACTGGCGAACCGGAACCGTTGAAGCGCGTGGTGCATTGCACCCATGACAGTCCGTTGGAAACGAAGAACTTGTGCTTTTTCGGCACGTTTATCCCGCAAGGGTCTGGCAAGGGTCTGATCGTGCGCACGGGCGACAAGACGGTCATGGGTCGCATTGCCAAGTTGGCCACGTCCACGAAGAAGGAGCAAACGCCCATCGCCAAGGAGATCGAGCACTTCGTGCACATCATCACGGCCGTCGCCGTGTCGATCGGGATTATTTTCCTCGTGATTGGGTTCATCATTGGCACCGACACGATCACGAACATTGTGTTTATGATTGGGATCATTGTGGCCAACGTCCCCGAAGGATTGTTGGCGACCGTGACCGTGTGCTTGAGTTTGGCAGCCGCGCGCATGGCAAAGAAGAGTGTGTTGGTCAAGAACTTGGAAGGCGTCGAAACGTTGGGCTCCACGAGCTGCATTTGCTCGGACAAGACGGGCACGCTGACCCAAAACATCATGACCGTCGCGAACATCGTGTACGACAATGCGATCTGGGACGCCGAATGCTCCCTCACGCCCGTGGGCTCGTACAAGTTAACAGACGTGTCTTTCCAACGCCTCCAACGCTGCGCTACATTGTGTAACAATGCCGTGTTTGACGAAGACTCCAAGTTTCAAAAGGTGCTCGAGGGCCAAGGCGCGAATGTGCAAGTGGTCCGCGGCGCCCCCATTGCCTTTTCGGAGATGGTGGTGGCGTCGGATGGCTCCCGCTGCCCGAAAGTGTTGTGGGAAACCATCGGAGATGCGTCAGAGTCCGCGATGATCAAGTTTTGCCAAGACAAGCGCGACGTCGTCGACTACCGCGAAGCCAACCGCAAACTCAAGGAAATCCCGTTCAACTCGCGCAACAAGTACCAGTTATCGATCCACTTGCAAGAAAACGACGAAACCAAGCCCATGTTGCTGGTCATGAAGGGCGCCCCCGAGCGCATCACGGCCCGCTGCTCCAAGATTTTGATCAACGGCGAAATGGAGGACTTCACCCCCGAACGGTTGGCCCAAGTGGAGGCGCTTCAACTGGCGCTGTCAAAGAAGGGCATGCGCGTGTTGGGGTTTGCCGAAAAGGAGCTGGACCTGGCGACGTACCCCCACGGTTACGAGTTTAACACGGACAACTGCAACTTTCCCCTCGGTGAGAAGGACGTGGATTACGACGCCAACCCAGTGCCCAACAAGAAGATTGAAGAACCGCTCGTGTTCATTGGGTTGATGGCGCTGATCGACCCCCCTCGTCCAGAAGTGCCCATTGCCGTGGCCAAGTGCAAGACCGCGGGGATTCGTGTCATCATGGTCACGGGTGACCACCCAATCACGGCCAAGGCGATTGCGCACAAGGTGGGTATCTTGTGGGGCCCAACCAAGGAAGATATTGAAGAGGAGAATGCCGAGAAGGGAGTGCGGGCTGGTGAACCTGGGTACAAGAACCCGGACAACGCGCCTGCGATTGTCGTGCCTGGGTGGACCATCAGCGTGGACACGGACGAGGCGGAATGGGATCGCATCTTGAACCACACCCAAGTCGTGTTTGCCCGGACGTCACCGCAGCAAAAGTTAATTATCGTTGAAAACTGCCAGCGTCGCGGGGAAATTGTGGCCGTGACGGGGGACGGTGTGAACGACTCGCCGGCGTTGAAGAAAGCGGACATTGGGATTGCGATGGGGATCATGGGGTCGGAGGTGTCAAAGGAAGCCGCTGACATGATTTTGTTGGACGACAACTTTGCGTCGATCGTGTGCGGGGTCGAAGAAGGGCGCAAGGTGTTTGACAACTTGAAGAAGTCGATTTGCTACGCATTGGCGGTCAACATTCCGGAGTTGATTCCGTTTTTGGTGTACGTGCTGATCGCCATCCCCGTGCCCCTCACGACCGTCTTGATGTTGTTGATTTGCCTCGGTACCGACATGATTCCTGCAATCTCGATGGCGTACGAAGACGCCGAAAGCGACATCATGCTGCGCTCGCCCCGCCGCCCGTCGGTGGACCGCCTCGTGACCAAAAAGTTGGTGTTCTGGGCGTATGTGCACATTGGGTTCATTCAAGCGTTTGCCGGCCATGTCGTGTACTTCACCGTCATGAACGACTACGGGTACCCAGCTCAAATTTTGCCTGCGTTGGGCCAAAAGGACAGCTTTGGCAAACAAGTGTTGTGGTGCACCACGTCGGGTGGCCAGTACTGCACGCCCGGTGGCGGGTACAAAGATAACACTGGCAACGTCGTTCCTCTTGGTAGCTCGGACAAGCCTGTATGTGATCTCGAGTACAACGCGGCGATTTCGCCGACTGGCAGCATCTACGACGCCAAGATCTTTTACAACCCCGGCGAGGATGGTGTCGTGGAAGACTGTGTGTTCCCGTACGCCAACTACAAGGGCACGACCAACAAGCCTGCGAATTACGACCGATATGACCCTACGACTTATGGCGATTTCACGAACGGCAACTCCATGATCACAGTGCAGTCGATGGAAGCATTGTGGAACAAAAACTACCGCCCGTACTACCCGTACAAGGGTCGCCGCTCGTCGTTCTTTGACAAGAGCTGGCTCTCGTACGACGTGGCCAGCGACAACGGCGTCGACGGGTTTGGAAAGGACCTGGAAGACGTGGCGCTCTTGTTGTACCAACCCATTGGCGTGTTTAGTATCGTGGACCCGTCCAAGAAGGACAAGGACGCCGTGCTCACGTCCGGGCGTCCTCGCAAGGCCCTAAACGGTGCCACGGCGACGTTGACGGATGCTTCGTTGAAGCAAGTGGCGTCGACGATCACGTTGTCGGACGCCGACTTGTACACGAACGCGGCGGCCGGTCTCTCTGTCAAGCTGTCGACTGGCGCGGCTCCGTGCTCCTCCAAGGCCGAATGTTTGTTGGATTACCGCACAGGGTTCACGTACAAGGAGGGGTCGACGACGTACTCGAATGTGCTGTCTCGCATGATGTCGATCTACACGCTGATCCATGCGCAAACGGCGTACTTTGTGGGCGTGGTGGTGATGCAGTGGTCCAACATTTTGATTTGCAAGACGCGGTTGCTGTCCATCCGCACCCAAGGACTGCGCAACCAAGTGCTCATGTTTGGGTTGGGCTTTGAGTTCCTAATCTGTGCGCTCATTTGCTACTCGTCGGGGTTCCAATCCGTGTTCAAGACCCAAACCATCCGTCTCAGCCATTGGTTCCCCGCCATGCCGTTTGCCATGTTTTTGTTTGTGTACGACGAAATGCGCAAGTACATTTTGCGCTCGACGTCGATCACGACCGTGGACCCGCAAACCGGCAAGTACGTGCGTATTCCTGGATGGGTCGAGCGCAACTCGTACTACTAGACACGCGATTGATACGCGTGAGCAGGGCAACTGTAGTTTCTCATCAACGCCCCTGCCGTTGTTTGCATTCGTAACAATCCTCTAAAATTGCTTTTATATAATCGCTATGTGTGGTGGGTTTCTGGTCAGTAGTAGTCCACTACTATTAATATCTATACATGTGTACTACTAGTACTAGATTAGTATCGATATGCTATGCTCACAGTAACGTTACACAAAGGATTGATAAGCTATGCTCAATACACAAAGTAGTACATTAATACTAGAGTATTTGTACTTACGCAATACACAACCATGGAAAACTACGATCTGTGCCCTTTGTAACCCCCCAACTGATCGGTTTCATGTGGTTTGTAACCGGTGACGATGCAGGTGGTGTACGATGTCGGGTCGTGGCGCATCACAGAGGAGGGCCGCGTGTTCCGTCGCGGCAAGTTGCGCTTTGCCAATGGAGACTTGTACGATGGGGAATGGGTGGACGGCAAGCGACATGGCCAAGGCACGTTTACATACCACGACGGGCTACAGTACCGAGGCGAGTTTGCAGCCAACTTGTTTGAGGGGTTTGGCGTCCTCGTGGCGGTGGATCAAAAGCACCCGATCACGGGTGTGTGGGTCAAGGGATCGACTTACGAAGGCGAGTTCCGCGGCGGCAAGAAACACGGCAAGGGGCTGATGGTGTTTGGCGAAGGGGGGTCGTACGACGGCATGTTTGCCGACAATGTCTTTAGCGGACGGGGTGTGCGGAGTTATGCCAACGGCGACCGCTTCGACGGCGAGTGGAAGCACGGAATGTGGTGGGGTATGGGCCACCTCTGCCGTGTCGATGGCGAGTCGTATGTGGGCGAATGCAAGCGCAACCTTTTTCACACGACGTCCCTTATGGGCGGAGTCGGCAGACGGACGTTCCGGGGGGGAGCTGGATCCTACGAGGGGGGGTATCGCCATGGTCTTCAACATGGCAAGGGGCTGCGGGTGTTTGCCGACGGCTCAACCTACGAAGGCGACTGGACGGACAACATCATGCAAGGGAGTGGTGTGTGGACTACTGCTGCGTTCACGTACATTGGCGACTTTGCACACGGTCGACCCCATGGCCATGGCTTGTTTACGTTTACAAATGGCGACGTATATGAAGGATCTATGCGGGACGGATACTTTTATGGCCGTGGAAAGTTCACATTCAAAGATGGCAGTTGGTACGACGGCGAGTACGAGGCAACCACTAATGCTTCATGTACAACGTTGAAGACGAAGAAGACACTGCCGCTTCCGAATGGCCTTAAACATGGAAAAGGTAATGCGACGCCTTTCGATGGAGAATATATGTACCTATATGACACTTGGACGATGCTAGGAAGGCGACGGTGGGTGAATGGCAACGAGTACGACGGGGATTGGCTCGACGATGCCATGCATGGACAAGGCGTCCTCCAGTCCACCTTGACCACCAACGTATGCATCGAGTACAAAACAATGTGATTATGAAGGTTATGTAGGGAAATGCATTGCGCATGGAGTATGACGGAGCGTTTGAATATGGACGGCCCAGCGGGTATGGCACTTTGCGCGCTTGGAACCCTGATGGCATTCGCATGGAGTTCCCGGCTGGGAGCGGCAATTGGTACGGCGGAAGAGGCTCGTGCACATACACGGGCATGTTTGCCAATGGAACGTTCCACGGCCAAGGCACACTCGTCACATGCGACGGTCGACGTTACGAAGGAGCGTGGCATGCCGGCAAGCGTCATGGTCAAGGCCGCGCCGACTTGATTCCTCTAGCCGAGCGCGGGGACGAGGCACGTATGCACATGAAGGGATGCAACTCCCTCTATCGATTTGCCTCGTACGATGGTATGCACGAGAACGACAAGAGGCAAGGCTTTGGGACGTCGTACTACAGTAACGGCGAAGGCATCGAAGGGACGTTCAAGGACGGCCAAGTCGACGGTGTCGCGACGTACATCTACATGTCTGGGAAGCGAAGACGCGGAATGTGGATCATGGGTCAACGAGTGTCGTGGATGAGCGAGGAAGATGAGGCCACGTGGGCCACCGTCGACAAAGCCATGGGTTTGGCGGCAAGTCGGCGGCGAAGTACAAACGGCGATCTTGTGTTATCTTCCATTTGATTGGTTAACATGAAATTATTTTCTATGATTGGCTAAAATACAAGAAACCATAGCATTTCAACAACCCGTGAGATGTCCACGACCCGGAGATTAATGCTGCGGGGTGGCATTGAAGCGGCTCTAGTGGTTCTATATGGCGCTCCGCAGTACATCCTCCTAGGACGCGTCATCCACGACGTCGAGCTCTTTCGCCTCACGTGCTCGACACTCGTCACGGCAGTGGCTTTCATGTCATCATGGAACGCAGGCGGTGAGAACCTCTCGATCTGGGCCAACCGCTTCATGCTAATGATCCCGTTTGTAGTCATTGCGTTTCTGCATTGCATGCTACACATCTTCACAGCTCTCACCCTGGATGGTTCATGGAACAACTCCTCCGTTGTGTCTACCATCATCCTGATCTTGCGGGTCTTCTCGTTCGAGCGGCTACTGTCCATCGCACTCTTCCCACGCATGTCCTACGAAGCCAAGCTTCGCGAGAACACGCTCAAGCTGCAGAAGTTCTTCCGCTTGCACGACCCGTCTCGGGTCAACGAAGCTGAGTCGTTGCTTCTCGGGTTTGTCGGCAACGAATCGCTTCTGTTTGTGCAACTTCGTCAAAAATACGCCGCCGTCTCTCAGTTCCGAGGTCGCGCAAGTTAAATCTTGCACGAGCCACAACATCGCACGACGGCCTTGTTATGACGCAGCCATGTCATAATCCATGACAGATACCACACCATGTCACATAGTCTTGGAAACGTCATCGCCCGATGCTCTGCGACGCTTCAGTTAGATAATATTTCGTCACTACAGCACTACCATTTAATACTAGTACAACACAGTTCATGTTTTCGAACAACGAGTCGGCAAACATGAATGGTCAGTACAGGGTGTATCACAGTGTACGTACATGACTTTATCATTGAACCAAGTTGCTAACCATACGTAGTGGTGGGAACTGTCATAGCGTTCTAGCTGCTGCTTTCGATCACTACTCATGGTGTGGATTATGCAAACCTGTTCTGGTTGATAGTTTTGACTCACTCTATCGCATATTATTATTCACACGGAACAAAGCGAACATGTTGATCATCACTTCGAACGTCCTCTCCATGGTGCGGGACAAAACACGAAGAACCATGCCCAGCCAACTTGCGGGGAAATTTCTGAGGCGTTGCTTGTCAATCCCGTCGATGGTCGTGTCGAGCGAGAAATGCAGCGGGGGTGCCTCCGTTGAACTTGAGCAGCCCCGTGTTGTGCTGGAGCATGTGCACCCACGACGTCACCACGCGAGGGTTGGCGCAATGGTCCCGCAAGTCGAGCACTTGGATGCCAGTGTTGACTTGCATGGCAGCACTCAGCTCCAACATACCCACCTCAGAGATGACGCACGACGACGCCGACGATGCACCGTACGCGGCGCGGAGGTTGACGGCGCGAAGGGACTTGTTCACGCGGAGCATGGCGGCCAGCGCCGTCGCGCCAACGTCTCCAATGCCATTGCAGCTGAGGTCGAGTTTGGTGATGGTCGCATTGGACAGGAAGAGCGACGCGATGCTTCGGGCGCCGTCGTCTCCAAGGCCGTTTCGGCACAGATTCAGCACTTCGCATGCATTAGTATTACTGGTAGTAGTAGATGTTGAAGTCGGTAATGCATCGTCGCAGCCATCGCCTTGGAAATGCTCGGCCAACACGTCGGCGCCGAATCGCCGGAGTCCCAAGTCTCTGAAACGCAATGATATGTCACATGTGCATAGTGGAATGAAGGTTATGACGTGGCAACGTACGACAGATCCAACACGACCGGCGTGGCCTCTCGTAACTGGGTGGCGAGGGCTTTGGATTGGACAATCGCGTGCACAATCGTGTCCCCTTCGGATGAATGCTACATCACCACAAAGGTTATGTCTTCGTGACTTGTCCGTCGCACGTACGAGATTGCCTTTGACGTGAATGGTGGCCAATACCGACTTTTTGTTGTCAAAGGACGTCGCGTAGATGCTAGACACCCCAGCGTCGCCAAGGCGGTTGCTGCCCACGTGTAATTCCGTCAGCGAACTGTTGACCAGCAGTCCTTTGGCCAGACCAAATGCCCCCACATCTACATCATCCATCCTCCTTCGATATAATGGTTCCTTTGTGTGATACAGTATGGCACCTGTGATTCGATTCCCCGACAAGTTGAGCCGTGTGAGCGTCGGATTGAGCGCCAAGTAAAATCCAATGGCCAACGCCCCTTCCGATATACGATGAGCGCAGTTTGAATGGATGTAGGGTACCAGAGTCTGCAATGACATTGTCGCTCAAATTTACGTCCAGTAACTGGGGAAACGACCGGAGAAGGCGCACAGTGGTCTAAGTCCTGGGCGTTTAATCGAATATGCGTTGTTCTTGCAACAATCAAATCGTACTTTACACAATGCGTCGTCAATGTACGCATCAAGCTGTTGGAAGAGATGGGGGCCATGTAGGTCTAAGCTGCCACTCACGGGACAACTTGGATGGCAAGCGTGCAGCATCTACGAGAAAAAGGACGATATATATCTCTACAAGGAATAGTTCCGTCCTATAAACCAGTTTGTCGCGTACGTGGCTGAGACGCGTTTGCGAGACTTGGTCAATCAAGGCTTGGTCCGTGGGGTTGTCGTCGAGGCAAAGTACTCGGTACGATTTGCCGGGATTGGATCGCAGAATGTTGAGAAAGGCAAACACCCCCGGGGGCCCAATCTACATAGTCGACGTCATGGATTGTTTGATACTCGACATTCTCATAAGGTCCCCCTTCTTTGTACCGCATTGCCGTCGAGATACAGCGCGTCTAGATGGGTGCTGCGGTCCATGGCAAACGCAATCGCGCTGGCCCCGTAGTCGCCAATGAGGTTGCCAGACACGACCAGTTGACGAATGGACGACGCTGCCACCATGTTCGCGAGGCCGATCCCGGCGGCGTCTGTGAGCAGATTCATGGACAGGGTAAGGGATTGCAGCGCGTTCTTTCGACTGGTCAGAGCGTGACAGATCAGGTCGCAGCCGTCGTCGAGCAGCTTGTTGGACGACAGATCCAACGACACCAATGCTTTGAGGCTCTGTGGAGGCAAGGCGGCTGCCAGGTGCTTGGCACAGCTCATGCCCAAGTGATTCAACGACAGGTCCACGTGTGTGAGTGCCGGCGCCTTGTTGAGGAATCGAACTAGAGCGTCGCTCGAGGCATCAGTAAAGCTACAACATAACTGGTTCATTCGCTGTGGGAAAGGTTGCTTGACAACTATGTATGACGCACTTGTTGCTGGATAAGTTGACCGTATGCAGCACAGGCAAGTGGGGCGTGGTCATGTCCCCCAGTGCCCGAGCGAGGCCGTCCGCAAACTTGTTAAACGACACGTCCAACACTGTCAACAACGATGCGTTCCACTCGACTGCAAGACTCACATGGACACTGAAAGGGTCGCCCAATTGATGGTCCGACAGGGCAAGGGATCCGCCAGTGCCTTCTGGAACACTCACCATGGTTTCCTTTGTGAGTTCTTTAACTCGCTTCTTGGCGGCTTCCACGTGAAACGTTGGTTTAGCATTGTCGGAGCTGCCCATGGAGAATTCCCGCGATGTCGTCAAGAAATGGAGAGGGCGACAGTATCGGTTTCATAACCAGTTACACACTCGGTTACTCGTAGCCTTTTTGACATGCAATCAATGGGCGGTGTTTTCTGATAATCAGAGGCATGTTGGTTGGACGTGAAGCATGCTTGTCGTGAAAATGTAGCATTAGGTAGTGTTCGTGATGTACAATAATATTGTGGTGAGCCTTCGCCAAAGCGGTCCACCTCACCAGAATCAAACTGCGTGAAGTTACTTCCCGTTGATCGGCCGTGTATTTTTAGACGTTTGGCAACCTGAATATCCATCGAAATAGCCCGGTGGTGGGTTGACAGTTAAGGGGGAGTGAGTTCACATGAGTGAGCGAAAGACAGGTCGTCGGCAGCGAAAGCCTAGTGGGGGGCTCACAAACCTCAACCGCGAGAGGTGGAAGTTCCTGTCCAATGTGGAAGAACTTCCCATTGGGGGGCTTAAAAAGTCACGCAGCAAGTCGAACGTGGCCGTTCCGAGGGGGTCGATGATGGCAACGGAGGGTGGTTCGACCAAGCCCCCCAGAGGCTCCAACCAACCGATGGCCGTAGACATTGACGGCGATGGCATGATCGACGTGCGTGAGATGCGCATGGCCAAATATCTGCACGACATCACGTCCAAAATGACTAAACCCGACGGCAGCGCGCCGACCGATGCCGAGCTGCATGACATGCATGTCACGGTGGGCAGGTATACCCTGGCACAGGACTTTGTGCATCGTAACAAGGGCAAACTGTGGCGGTATGGCCCCACGTTTGCCGACAAGTCGGATGACGAATGCGTGACGTTTGTGGCCGAGCACAAAAACTTCAAGAAGATGCTGCCATACCTCGAGTTCATGGAGCGGCGGCGAACAATCCGGTCGTCGTCCAACATTCGATCGTGTTTGAACGAAAAGTCTGCATTTAGTAGTGGTAGTGGCCAGGAAGTGACCGACAATGTCGCAGACGACGACCACCGTCAAACGTGGGTGTACACTCAGCGAAAGCTCAAAACGCCCACGCACATGAAGATGATGGCCCTGCACAAAGCCGTCAACTCGACATACGCGAGCCGCCTTGAAGAGCCGGATGACCCCCTGCCCCCATCGCTGGACGCGTTGGACGAACCACCCGTGTCGCCCCCCAACAAGCCCCTCGGCCTCGACCCGCTCGGTTCAACCCACAAGACCGTGTTTCAAAACAACTTTGGCGTGATCGACATTGACGGCGACGGTGTGATCGACGACTTTGAAATGCATTTGCACGTTCAATTGCAAGACTCCCAAGCCCATCACGCGGAAGCCGTCGACTTGAACGGCGACGGCCACATCGATGCCGTCGAAGCCATGCTCCACGAAAAAGCCAAGAGTGTGCTGCTGCAGGCGGAAGGGCGGCATCTCATGGCCAAGGACTTTGTCAAGCGCAACACGGGCGATATGTGGCTGTACAACCCCGTATATCGCAACAAGTCGGACGACGAGGTATACACAAGTCAAGCTCACCTCGTAGTGTACTATCAACCCTCATTCATTGCTGTGTAGGTGGTCGAGTTGCTTGCTAACGACAAGGGCGTGTTCAGCAAAACGATGAACAAGTTGAGGGCCAAGGAACGCGTGCTTGGCCTCAAGTCGTCCAAAGGCGTGACGGCGTGTCTCGTGGACCCGAAAGAGCTCAAGTATCGCCCCGACCCAGCCAACATTCTCACGCCGCGGCAAGTCAACAGCAAGACGGAACTAGACATGGCACAGCGACAGTTTAGCAAACACCTCAACAGCCACGGGGGACACGAGGGCGGGAGTGTCTTTGTCAAACATTTGCGACTGGATACGCTGCAACAGCACGAACACCAATCGCCCCCCGAGAAGAACCAGGGGGGGGGACTCGGGCGTAGTCACAGCACCCCCGTGATCGGCCTCCCAAAGTTGTACGCGTCACCGATCAAGCTGGCATCCGTGCGCGAGTTTAGGATAACCAAGTGGAAGACGGGCGACGCGCAAAAGTAGCAGCCACGAACGACCTGTACTAGAGTGATTCCGTCCGATATACTTCATAACGTTCTAATATCGTTATACATCTTTCCTCACGTCGAAGTAGTACAATGTACTAGGCAAACCTGTGAAGTAGTACGTACAGTACATACATTTGTGGCCTTCTTGGGTTACTGTATACCCTGGTTGAGTCATATGGTCAGTCCTATCACTACTGACTATAACAGCTACTTGTACGATGCACTAGATACAAGAAGAGTTTGGTAGTAAAATATATTCATCACAATTTGTAAAACGCGCCGCCGCGGCCAGCCTTGGCATCGTCCTTCTTGAACGACGGGCGGGGGGGTTGACCCGCGGCTGCCGCCTTTTGCTCGTCTTGTAATCGTGAAAAGAACTCGGACGAGTTGGAGAACTGGCGCGTGGAGCCTTCGATGGCCTTGCCCGTCGACACGTTTTTGGCCTGGAGACTGTCGAGCAGCTTCTTCTTCTCGTACTTGTTGCCCATGCCCGGATTGACCTTGGCCACAAGCTTTTCGTCCGCGTCCTTCTGTTGGCGCGACTTTCGGCGGGCGTGTTTCTTGGCCTACACGATAACGTCATATATAGATCAGTATCTTCTTATCCTTTGCCAACGATAGCATATCGTAATATATATATATATATCATTCCAACGAAGTGAAACATAACGACAATATGGCGTACATTTCGAGCCGCCTTGCGTTCGTCCTGCGACATTTCTTCCCGGGACCGCACCACGCCATCTCTATAACGTTGTTCAAGCAATATGGTTAACACAATATTGTTCAATCGGCTGAATACATATATATATAATTTGACTAGAATACATATGTGTATCACATACCGTTTGTGCTTTTTGTCGTACACTTCCTCGGGGGCGTGGAGGTTGGCGTCGCTGACGGCGATGGGCACCGCCTACACAAAGACACCGAGTTTCATATCCCTTGTCGTATGTGTTGTGTCCTTGATAAACAAATATATGTACGCACGCACCTCTTCCATCGTAATCGCGGGGGCGGCAGGCGTCACATGCATTTCCCGGACCACAGGCTTGGGCGTATAGTGAAAGTTGGTCAGGGCGTCAAGCTTCCAGCATAGCTTTTGGAACATGACGTCGATCTCGTCTTGCTCCTTTTTCAGCTCGGACGTGTCTTCGAAGCCCATGGCCGACTTCATAAACTCCTTCTCGTACACGTCGCCCAGGCCTTCCTTGCTCTTCTCCATCGACAGCTCCGCCGCTTCCTTTTGCGCGCCGTCGTTCACAGCCAACTTGCGCACAACGTCGTCATAGTTTTCGTCGCGGATCCGCGTCTTGATCAACTCCTCCAACTCTTGCGTGACTTCGACCGTGATGATGGGCGCTACTTTCGTTGGCCGGTCGTACTCGAGGTCCGCCTCCAAAAGCGAGTTCTCTGGCCGCGCCATCCCCTTGACTTCGCCCTTGAGCGCCCACGGCTTGTCGCCGAGCGCTTCGTCTTCGAGGCTCTTGATCTGATCGTGCAAATGAGTCGACCGCCGCTGGTGCGTCGATAGAATCCCGCGCTCCGCGAGCTCTTCGGCCTGGTCGTCGGTCAGCTCCGCCGACTTGCGCTTCAAGGACCGCGTGGTGTCTTCCCCTTCCTCTTCTTCTTCCTCCTCTTCATCTTCTTCGTCGCCTTCTTCCGTGGGCTCGTCAAACAAGTCCTTGTACGTGGCCGTCTTTTCATTCAACCCGTCGTCATCCTCGTCTTCGAAATCGTCGTCGTCGTCATCGTTCTCGTCACCATCTTCGTCATCGTCATCGTCGTTCAATTCTTCCTGGAGACACAACAGAACATGAGAAAATCCATCGGTCGTCTCTATGGATACATGGACAGGTTTTCGTGGTTGGACGTACTTCTTCCGCGGCCTTTTCCATTTCATCCCAATCAAAGAACCCGTCTTCTAAATCCCGGCGCTTTCGTTTCTTGGCCAATGTCTTCTTGGGAGCCGACGTCAACTCGTCGTCGTCGTCGTCGTCCATGTCGTCGTCGTCCATGTCGTCGTCGTCCACGTCTCCTTCGTCCTCAAGGCCTTTGTCGTCGTCGTCATCATCGCCGTCAACAACGTCGTCGTCTGGCGACTGCTCATTCTCTGACGCATCTTCTTCGTCGTCGGCACTACCGGCGGCGGCGGCGGCGGCACCACCGTCCTCCTCGGGTGTGAAAAATGCCACGGAGCTCGGGTTCTTGGCGAATTTCTTGATCTGTCGACCCACTTCTTTCGCCAATGGTTCGTTCTACAAGCACATGTGTGCGTTGAATACTACCCACATGTATTTGGCAACACCACGATATTCTACCTGAAGCTTCAACTGTTCCCAGATTTGATCCGCGTCGAACCCATCCACGTACAGGGCTTCCAACGATGATGTGTCCACGCTCGAGGAGGATTCACGTTTCTTCGCTGTAGACACACGTGCATATAAGGATCTACCCAAGGTCAATGGAAGGTTTCTTACCTTGGTCGTACAAGTACTTGGTGACGTGGGAGATTGTGGTTGCGAGCTCCGTTGACGGCGCAAAGAACACCTGATATCGTCGTGAACATCCCATATTCCTACATGTTCATACCTCTGGTTTTTCCAGTACATTACGGCGGAATGCTTCCATCACGGACGTGTCGGCTTCCTTCGTCATCGTGCGTGCTTCTTGCTTCAAGAGTCCCGCGCCAAACTATTTGCTGCTCCACCAATCCTGGGTTTCAAAACAAAAAACGATTGGTGGGTTGAAATAGAGCCATTTCATTGGCTAAAAAGAATATTTATTTACCAACCACGTTCTCCCACCAATGGTTTCCACACTTGTTTTCCATTTCAGCGCGTTCCATCATGTCCGTGCGCCGCAATGTCCGCATGCGCCGAGAGTACTTGTACCGCAAGGGTCTCGAAGGCCAAGAACGCGCGCAGTACGAGCGCAAGGTCCAGTTGAAGAAGGCCATCGAGAGCGGCAAGTCCATCCCCACTGAACTCCGCGGCGTCGAAGACAAGTTGCGCGCCGAATTGGCCTACGACGACGACAAACACATCGTCCCCAAGTCGCACATTGACGACGAGTACCAGAATGCAGGCATGTTCGACCCTAAGATCGCCGTCACGACGTCCCGTGATCCCAGCGCACGACTCAAGAAGTTTGCCCAGGAAGCGCGGCTCATCTTTCCCAACGCAATCCGGCTCAACCGCGGCGCGCATACCGTCGGTGATCTCGTCGACTCGGCGCGCGCCAACGAATTCACGGACCTTCTCATAATCACGGAAACTCGTGGCGAGCCAGGTACGACGCCTCCGTCCTCACGTTCCGCCCCCATGACATTCTTCATCGCATGTTCGCCTCATCTGTAGATGGGTTGGTGGTCTGCCACTTGCCATACGGCCCCACGGCGTACTTTTCGCTGCAGAACGTCGTGATGCGCCACGACATTGAAGACCGCGCGACCATTTCCGAAGCATACCCGCACATCATCCTCAACCAATTCGAAACGACCTTGGTATCCATCCATCCATCCATCGCTTGTCCCTTGTCCATATTCATGTGTGTGTCGGCAGGGCCAACGCGTAGGCAACATCCTCAAGCACTTGTTTCCCGTGCCAAAGCCCGACTCGAAGCGCGTGATTACGTTCTCCAACAACAACGACTTCCTCTCGTTTCGCCATCACGTGTTCAAGCAGACTGGCCGCAACGTCGATCTGTTGGAGTGCGGACCTCGCTTTGAGCTGCAGCTGTACCAGATCAAGCTGGGCACGTTCGACCAAAAGGAAGCCGAGAACGAATGGGTACTCCGCCCGTACATGAACACAGCCAAGAAGCGCAAGGTCATATAAGCATGCACCCTTCGCCCCACAAGCAGTAGCAGTAGCAGTAGCCCCACCCACCTCCATCTAGCATGCACAAATCCAACCTATCAAGTATATTTTGGTTGGATCTCGTGTTGCTATGTCTCGTACATACACAGTAGCCCTAGGCAGTATTGCCATATATACGTAGCCCTAGGCAGTATTGCCATATATACGTAGCCCTAGGCAGTACAGTATTGCCATATATACGTAGCCCTAGGCAGTATTGCCATATATACGTAGCCCTAGGCATTATTGCCATGATTAAACCACGACACGACTTGCCACACTTCGACGCAAAACTAACGAGATGAGAGCATGTCGGATATGGATAAAACCTTGTGGTTGAGAAGGGAGTTGTCACCACAAGTCGCTCAATCCGTGCTCGTCGTCGTGGTCAGAGCAACGTGTGGCGGTGGTGGCCAGCGTCAGCTTTTGCGCCTTGCGTTGCGTCGACGACTTGTCATCAAGTGCAGAGGTGTCACCGCCGCCGTCGTTGTAGTTCTTGGCGTAAATGTGCTTGTCAAAGAACTCTCGCCACGACACTTCGTCTGCAAAGATCATCAGGCCATATATATATACATATATATATATGCACCTTCCTCGGGCAGCAGCGGCGCTACCGTCGGCACGTCGCTCCCTTCCACGTCATACGTGACAAGCGTAGACGAGTCGTCGACTGTCCATCGTTTTTGTTTAACGTTATGAAGTGAACAGTGTCACATATATGTTGATTTAATAATATAATTAAATAATAATATTTGTACAAAATCTAAAAATAATAATATTATTTTTAAAATAAAAAAAGGTGTTTGTAAGAGCAATAAGGCATCGTACCAATGAGACCAATGTCACGCGCGAGAAGCATGAGGTTCGTGGGATGGTCGAGGGATGGTTGTTGCAATGGAGTTATGGCGATGACGTCGTCGTCCAAAGCGACTACAGGGCGGCGCGAGTCGCTTGGTTGACTTGATGGCATGGGTGTTGACAGCGAAGTGGATGACGAATCGGCCGCAATGACGTGGCGTGGCGGTGTATTCAGGTTGGTCGCTGGTGTGCCGGCACCAACTCGTGGCTCATCGCGTTTGGCATTACTGATGGAAGGAAGCAACGACAGTTCAGGCGCATCCTCGTCGTTAATGGGATGGGATGGGGATGCTGTCCACGTCGAGAGGTGACAAAGGATGCACGAGCACGAGGTGACTGCAGCACGGGGGCCCGATGCTGCCGGGGCCTGGCGACGTCGAAGCCAGCTGCTCGTCAGATACATCAACGAGACCAACACCACCGCAATCGTGGCAATGTAGTACTCGTGGCTCCATTGATGCAAAATGTCGTCTTGACGAGAGGTAGGGCTCGAGACTCTCAAGGGGATGTCTGTCATGCGTGGAAATAGATCGATGAAAACGACGCAAGTTGTCGTACCTACGTAGCTCATGTATATCGTTCCTACAAAGACAAGCGTGAGGAGTTGCATGTCTCGGTTGATTCAAAGAAGCAAGCACGATGTACTACCTATTACGAATGGACCAAAGGGGTGCGGAAGTTGCTTGGACAAGATCGCGACATGAGGAAACGTGGCATGGAACCCATGCGCACAATCGACCAGCATGACCGAGTAGTCCATGTCATGCAGTTGCAAATTCGTCAAGAAGTTGACGGGATGCACCTGGCCACATCTTGTTCAACCAACGAAATCAAGGATATCGATCCCTACCACGGGCATGTACTCACAAGGTCGAAACCGATTCACGGCGACATCGTCAGTAGTGCTGTGATTCCGGCACTGCACGACCATAGCACACGGAATTGTGTCTTTGCCCTGATCATGTGCATGAAGACTGGCTCGGGCTGCCATCGCTTCGATCGCCGCAGGAGTGCTCCGCACGGACACTTGAGCGGTGTGGCACATTCAAATCTCCCGCGTTGGATTTGTGATTCTTGCCCGATCCAAAATTCTGGTATTATCCGTACCATTTCCGGATATAATCGTATACGAACATCCGGATACGAGGTATCCCGCGACCTTTCGGATTTCACAACACTTTGTTTTGGTTCGGACCATCATGGCATCTCGGTATGCAAAGAACATCAAAGTGCCGGCGGAGTTTCCTGAGATGCTGCGCAACTTTGCGCGGGAAGTGCTGCGTCACCAAGACAAGATCAAGACACGCGACGACATCTTGCAGTACGGGATCCGGTACTTTACCGAGGTCACGGAGAAGAACGCAGGCGTGAACAACGGCGCCCAGGACGAAAAGGAAGTGTACATGACCATGTCGGACGACGAAATCGAAGAATACATGTGGCAAATCTTCCGTGCGTCCGATCCGGGCAGCGTCGGCAACTTGGACGAATGCGATTTCAAAAAGGTACCTCCCCAGCAATCCAACGTAGTTCGTAAACTCCTCCCACGCGTTCCAAGGTCTTTCACGAAATGGGCGACTACTTGCATTTGAGCGCACTCGAACGCAAGAAATGCGCAGCGGAAGCGGACGAGTTGGACAATAGCACGTTTTCGTATGCTGGTACGTTGTCCCTTCCATGCATTTCCAAACGTCCAGCTGACGTCACCACGACGCCATGGTTTAGCGTTCATTCCGTCGGCGCTGCGAGTCATTTCAACGATTAAAAAGAAGCGGGTACGCAAGACGACACCCCAGACTTCCTGAATGCCCTTCATCCTCTACGTCGTAGAACATTGAATCGCATGACGTGGCAGGCGCGTCCAAGGAGTTGGTCGTGGAGACGTCGAACAGTCTGTCCCATGGCCTTTTGCGCGAAGAGTTTGAGAGCTTGCTGCGAGAAATCCTTCATAATATTGACATCGACAACACGGGCACGTTGACTCGTGCCGACTTTATGGGGTGTCTCCAGGTAAAAACCCGTCGAATATCGTGCAGTCACCGTGGCCAATGTTCATGGCCTTCTAAATCCCGGTGTTTCAATTGTAACCATGTGCAATAATCACCAAACTAGTGTTTTTCGGTACACCAGGACGATATATATATATATTGCACACTTTTGTATGGGGAAAATCATGCGTCTGGTTGTAAAACGATGTTATATATCCTTCTGTGCAGGACGCAGACCTGGGGCTCACTCGCAAGGAAACCAACTTGGTGCTGTTCGACACCCCGAGCGACGAGAGCGGCCGCGTCGCGTACGGCGACGTGATTCCCATCGTTTTTGACGTGTTGGTGCATGCGGCAGCCAACGATTTGCTCGACATGCCGCGCACGGAAGACCAGATCGAGATCGTCTTAACTCGGGCATTGTCTAGGTACAACCAGCCTACTCTAACTACTAACTACTACTACATCGTCGCTCACAACAATAACGAGACCAACAACATGCATTAATATAGCGGGGACGAAGACGGCACGGGGCTGCTGTCGTTTGCCGCGATCAAAACGCTTCTCCGGGCGGCGGGCCTCGGCCTCACGCGCATTCAAATCATCGCGCTCATGTCGGAAGCCCAAGAAGAAGAGGACGACTCGGTCGCGTACGACCGCTTTGTCAAGAACATTGCGCCCATGGCGTTGAGCTTTATCGACTACGACCACCAGGCAAAGATGGCGCAGATCGTCCCGGCGTACCGTAGCACGGAAGAGTACTTTACCGTACAAGGCATGAACCAGCAAGAGTTTGAGGTATTGGCACTACTTTGCACTATCATTTACACTGTACCAAATAGTTAGCACGACAACGACTCTTATGTATTGATGCACTAATTTGAATGTAGAATGCGCTGGGGATTGCGTTTGAAGCCATTGATGAAACGCATCGCGGCAGTGTGCCGCGCCACGAAGTCGTCGAAGCGATCCAGGTTGGTCCTATCATATATATCTCAAAATAATATGATCTACGTCTTGGCAAATGTCGTGGCTACTGTATATATATATATATACTTCGAAGTACATATATATATATTTATCTATATATATGTATCTATATATGTATCTATATATATTAATATATACGTATCTATATATATATATATATATATATATTTATGTATATCTATATAGAATGCGCTGCCCAAGATTTCGTCCAAGCACGTGTCGACGTTGCTAGCGTTGGGGGACGTGGATGCGAATGGCGATATGGAGTACGCCGTCAAGATCCACAACGGATTCCAGGCGTTGCAATGGCTGCAAGAATACGAAGCCCTCGGGAAACAATAAAAACACGCTTCGTAAGAATAAAATAAAGTTGCTTTATATGATTGTGAAGTCGCTATAAACTTGCAAAATTCGCGTGGTTTGACTAGTAATCAATATTGAATCACTCTGGAGTTGTGATTGGTTGAATCTATTTGTCTGCTTTTCTGTAAGAGCCAATCAAATCCACTCAGTTTTGAATTAGCGTCGATTCGTGATTCGATTCGGTGGTCTGGGCCGAATCCAGAATCATATCTCTCTACCCATACTAATACATGCACTAGTACTATACTACGTACCTAGTAGATAGTTAAACAAGCAAAATACACACACCATCATCCTGTAGTGTAACTCTTGGGTAACACGACATCATTCGACTTTCAGCGTACATACTTGTCATACTTGTACTTCTGCATACACATCACGTTCTTTCAAATGTTATTCAGACTGCAGACACCTAACGATCCTCCACCTTCGAAACACAGCAACGACAAGGAAGACGACTCGATTACGTTGCTGTTTCGGTTCATGTCACGCTTGTGTCGTACGCATCCTCCACTTGCGCATATGTACTACTACTACACGTGGCCATATTTGGCTTTTCGATCGTCGCAGTTGCTCCATGTGGCAGCAAGATATCTCGCATTTTGGTCTGGAACCGGGCGGCGTATGGCGCCGGCGGCGCGGCCGAGATCCCTCGTCCATCCAGACGTAGCACATATACCTTCCACCACCGCTCCATGCGCTTCTGCCATGTCCACGTCTGCAGCAAATCGACAATTCCAAGTGTGTAGAAATCTGGGCCGACCACCGCCGACGCCTTGACGCCGGATTTGGTCGTGTCCCGCAGGCCCATCCAAGGAGATTTCTCAAACGTACCAAAGTCCAAGCTGGACTTGCGATATGACGCCGCCAATGGAGTCGTCACGTCGTCGTCTTCATCGGCAATATGGATCGAGTACCGGCAACTTCGGTGAAACGAATCGACAGTCGGCGACTACACATGCAAACCAGGTCAATGTACGAGTGGAAGATGCCATTTGTACAGTGTCGCAGTTTTCGAGGACGATACTGCTGCTGGTGGTGGTCTCCACACTGCCGCCACGGCTGTGTCCGCTAGATGTGCCCAGACACGAACAAACAGGATGCGACGAGGTGCATGTTGCCGTAACAGCCGACGACGACGTTGTCGCAGTTTGCGTGGTGTCTACCGGAAAGCAAAGTGCAGTTGCTGTCGACATGTAGCCAGAACTGTGGGGGCTAGACGGATGACGAGGGTGGTGGAGGTGCCGATGTTGATGTCGACTGGACGGAGTCATGTGAATTGAATCGGCGTCCACTGTGAACTGGGTGGTGTGCACACTCAAGAGCAAACTGTAGTCGGTGATCCCTTGGTCCCGTAAAAAGTTGCTGTCAAGAGCCAGTTGGGCTACAATTTCATGGGCAGTTGAAGGCGCCAGCTGCAACTTTCGCTGCAAGTCGTTGTCTTTTAGTACTCGATGGGGCAAGTGCATGCCGTGGATGCTCAGACCACACGGCAGTCTACGTCAAAGTGTCAAGAAAATGCATCTCAAACATATATATATATCGTCAGTACAATTGTGCATTGCATATTATATATATACTAGTATTATGTTGCAGCAGCATACACTGTGATACTACTGCTTACCTGGATCCCGACGGAAACGCAATGCCGCAGTATGTACAAACTTCGGGGTCTCCAGGTGGCGTGGTCTGACTCATCATACATACAGTATGTGAGCGAGTAACGTTATCGCATTAAATTCAAAACATCAACACGAAACTATATCTCAAAACTACCCAACACCAGCTCTTTTCATGTCGTGCAAATATTGTGTGCAAAATTTCCTGTGGCGGGAACCGCCGAACAATCGTCAGACCTTCGAAATTTCATATAAAACCAAGTTAAAGAGGTATCTTTGTGACTGCAATTGTCTGCAATAATCAATGTTTTCAGCCAATCAAATTGCAACCTATATTCTTTGTAGCCAATCATACTCCTTTTCTCGATTAGTTGGCGATTTCATCAATCCCCCAAAATAGGCAAATTTGACTGAAAAGCACGATACATGATTGTCCCGTCGATTCACATGAAATTGCACTAGTGCTCTCAATCGAATGACCAGAATAACCAAATCGACAGACAATCGACCAACCAATCAAAACCCAGATCACGAAGCAAAATAGTGGCCAATCAAATATCAACCGATGGGTTTGGTATTCAAACCACGACTAACGTTACATGCACCACATCAACAATTAAAGGCATGATGCCTATTGTCGATTTGATACAAGTTTGGGGAGCGGATGCAATCGAATCGCGCCGACGGAACCGATCCACAATCGATCTGATTGGTTGAATTGCATTGAAAAATGGGTTTAGATTGGCTCATAATTTTGATCTGAAGTCGCCAATCAAATCGATTTAAATATATCAAAACACGATCAAAACCAATCGCGACCAGTAATGTTTAATACCTTGGCATGGCGGTTGATCCACGATCCTTTGAGATCAAACGACTGGTGCATACTCACTCGCCCCATGGCGTTGCTCATCACGACAAAGTAAAACCGTTGCCGGTACATGTGGATGGCGTGGCAGCCATAGTACCGCGTCAAGTGTGTCCGCGGGTGTCTCTTGAGGTACTGGATGTACGCCGGCAGCATCTTGAGTAGCACGCGGCGCTCAGCTTTGGTGATGGTTTTCACAAGGAATAAATAGTCGGCAGTGTAAAACATAAACGCGCCGCTCGACCCGCCGTGGCCGACTCGTTCGTGGCATGTCGACATGAACGACTCGCGATACGAGGCTTCATCCAAGCGGTAGCCGCGGCGGACGTCTTGGAACAGGTGCGGGTAGTACGAGTCAAAGCTAGATGATCAAGCGTCAGACACATGGGGATTAGAGGCATGTATAGGAACGAGGTACCGCAGGTGCATGCCTAGCTCGTGGAGGTTGAGCTGGATGCGCCGATGATAATTATGGGACTGGTTGGAGGCGGTGTTGGTCGTGGAGAGTGAAGCTGCGACGATGCCACGCGTGGTGAAATGCAATACTTCGTTGCGCAAGGCAACGTTGAATTCAGGATTCCAAGACATGACGCCATCCAGGAACGAGTCGCTTCCTCCACTCACGCTTCGATTAGTGGCGTCCACCGGCAGCGACGACGACGGCGAGTGCAACACGAATGACCTCGAGTTGATGGCATGCCACGTCACCAGATCCATGAACCCCCTGGCCCCGACCAGCCCGTTGAACGCGACGTGCACTTGCCACGACGCCGCCACCGATGACAGTGTCAGCAACACCCACAACACAATCGCTACGAATTGGTACACGCCATAGAGGATTGTAAACGTGCGGGATGCATGGAGCATCGAACTCCGCGTTCGCAGCGCTTCCTTGATGCCGCCGACGGGGGGTCGCGATTGGTTCTCCAAGAGGAGGAACACACATGCGCAGAGAACGCACAGTGTTACATATATGTAAAACAAGCCCAGGGTCCATTCTGTTGCACCAATCACGTCCCTGGCATGTTCGACTATGTCGTCGCGGTCGGACGGGGCGATGTATAGCCATGACACGAGCCCGGCCACGCCACCCACGCTCCATGCAATCGCGTGGTACCATCGGATGCTGTACGCTGTATTCTGGAATGGATTCGTGCCGCATGCGTACAGATCGTACGAGATGAGCACAAACCAGCTCTCGGACGCGTACAAGGCGCTTTGGATCATCGCCGCCGACAGGACAGCTGGAACAAGGCGGATGTGCAGCGTTTGAGCGCACAATTGCAGCGCGTAGACTCCATCCACGGCTGCCTTCCAGAACAAGAGCGGGTTTGGATGCCGTCGATACTGCTTTTCCTTGGCCCCCAATGATCGAACAAGGATGAACGTTGTGCTGCTAGCCGACACGATGGCGCCGACTTGTGTGGCCAAGGCGTCCGCCGTCAAACCGTCCATTCTATCCCGTCCCATCATCGAAGGGGAGTATGTGCTCCAAGTGGCAACAATAAGAACTATGAGCACCGCAACGGCAACGCTTCCCGCAGCCATTGCAGCCACCATCTCGGAATGAAACTGTCAGAATAGACTTACACTAAATACCTGCGAAAACATATTTCACACACTAACGAGAAAGGAATCATCCCAACGTGATGGAAGCCGACCAAATGCTGAATCCAAGGCTCTAACTAGCCCAACCTTGAGTGGCATGACCTCATGTACTTAGCACAAGGATTGGTGTACGATGTTAAGCAGCAGCAGCAGTATGAAGTCCTAGCAGCAGCAGCAGCTACAACTTGATGGTTGTTATCCTCAATGAAATTCGGTGGCTCATACTCGAAAAAAAGTGGGGTTTCACTTTTTTAATCGAGTCGATGGAAATTCTGAATTTTAATTCTTTCAAGTAAATATGTATGAAGCAAACAATAGTGGACGAATAATACTATTTCATGGAAACAATACAGAATCCACGTCGATAAAAATTGTCTTGGTGCGTTCGTTTCGCAAGTCAATACTCCTACTCGACCGACAGATCGAGCACCGCCCACACGGCAGCCGCGCCTCCGCTTAACGACTCCCCACAACAACGAGCGTCTTGATGGAAGCACAGACGCAGCGACGATGGCTAGCCTTGACGTGCGCAGCTGCCTTGCTTGGACGTACCCTGGTGTCCGCGACGGAATGCCCCAACTCGTGCGGCAACCCCGACGGCGTTGGGTTCTGTAAACACATCTCGTTCGCGACGTGCCGCACGGAGGATTCATGGGAGGCGCAGGACATTGCGGCCGCGACGGGTTTCATCAACATGATGAACCCAGACACGAATCGAACGACGTTTGTGGACGCGGGCGGCAGGTTCTCGGGCTTTGCGTCCGTGTTTGCCCAATCCAACAAGTTCCTCCTCAACGAGACCGATCCGTGTCACATCATCATGCGCCGGCTGCAGTGCGCGCTCCATTTCCCCGTGTGCGAGATCGGCAGCGACTACAACCGGCTGTGCCTCAAGTCATGCACGGAAAGCGTCAAGAAGCAGTGTCCACAGATGGCCGGATTCTGCGCCAGCCAGCGAGCGGACGAGTTCGAACCGGCGCCGAAATGCTTCCAAGTCGACTACAAGGGTCCCGCCGTCGGCATGTGGATCGCAGGGTTTTCCATCTCGCTCGTGTTTTCGATTCTCAACTCGGTGGGCATCAACCTGCAGAAGTACTCGCTGTCCCAAAATGCCAACTCGACCAAGACGTCGTTCCAGCAACCGCTGTGGGTGCTCGGGATGGTGTTTGTGATCCTCGGGTCGATCTTGGATTTTGTCGCATTCGGCATGGCGCCGCAGACGTTGCTGGCGCCGCTCGCCGCGCTCTCCCTAGTCTGGAACATGTTTATCGCGCCCTTCTTCCACAAAGAAAAGGTGACCCGCCGCAACCTCGTGGCCACGGCCATCATCTTTGTCGGCGTGACGATCACTGTCATCTTTGCGGGCCACTCCACGCCCACGTACGACCTGGACGACCTCATCCTGCTCTACCAAACCCCCGTCATGTACGCGTACATTACGTGTGTCGTGCTGTTCCTCCTCACCATGTTTGCTGCGACACGGTACATCGAGACTAACCACGTGTACGAAGACGGGTTCTTCCACATCGTGTGCTACGGCGGCATCGCCGGCACGTTTGGCGGTCAGAGCGTCTTGTTGGCCAAGTCGACGGTGGAGCTGCTCAAGTCAGCCATCTGGGGCGACGGCGCCGACGCGTTTGCCCACGTCACGACGTATGTCATCATCGCTGGCCTCGTCACGTGTCTGTTGTGCCAGATCTCGTTTCTGAATGGCGGCCTCAAACGTTTTGATGCACTTGTCGTGATTCCCGTGTACCAGAGTTTCTGGATCCTCATGAGTGTGCTCGGAGGTATCATGTACTTTGAAGAGTATGTGAGCATGACGTCGGTGGAAAAGTACATGTTTACCGCGGGGGGGGTCATCACGATCAGTGGCATTGTATACCTCCTTCAAGGCTCGAGCAGCGGGGGCAGCGGCGGCGGCGGTGGGTCGTCGGGCAAGCACTTGGAACTGGCCCATGTAAGTGCATGAAATCCTAGCAAGGATGGAGAGAGTGCTGATGATGTTGATGACGTGGGTAGACTGCGACGCCGTCGGATGCGTGGAACACGGACGACTCGGACGAAGAACAGTTCCAGCAGCAAGCTGACGACGAGCTGGACGAGGTGGTACTTGATAGCCCCAACAAGCACATTAACGGATCGCCCAAGAACCCTAAGACCCAAGTGTCCCCCACCGACGGACTCTTTGACAAGCAGCCCGACAAATCCAAGAAGGACGAGTTCATTTAGGGTTGACCACGACGATATAGTGCTACCTTGAGCTACTACTACTACTACTACAACTATTGCATACATGTACATATCAACAACTTTGGATTGTGTTGGCTATTTATTGTTCGTCATGTATGCAGGTTGTGACTCACAATACCACACACGCTTACTTGAAGCTGCTGCACTGTGGATATGAAGAAAGGAATGTGTGGTGGTACACAGCATACACAAGCATGACAAGGGATAATGTCCATTGCGCGGACTCTTGTAATGCTATCCTCTGATAACCAGAAGACGAGGTTCAACGTACAAGTATAACAAGCAGAATGGAATGAATAACGTAAGCAATATACCCCCGATACAAAGGGAACTGCGATGCCACTCGGAGAGGAATTGTAGCCACGAAGTTGGCAAGAGTGTTGTCATTTCAATTAATTGAATCATCCATAACGTGATATGGCAGCTAACCCACCCTGGGATGGCCAGAAACCACCCAAAGCTCGACATATCTACCATCATGGATATCAAGGATGCATATCCTCCTGATTTCTTATTCCCCTTTTACGTTCGTTTCCCTCCTTCAAGTCCCGAATATTTAATGACCGACCAATTTATGATCACTTACCAATTTATGATCACTCCCTGTGAGCCAATATGCCATCGCAGTATTGTTTTACTAGAAAATCTCATTTCGAGTTTTGGCATACCGTGTAGCGTATATTATTCTGGACAGTCACGGGACATTTATCCGACGGCGGGAAGGGGTGAGGTTGTGTAATTTAACTGGACATACTACGTAGTACAAACTTTCATATATGGATTTTCACCGAATCAACACCTTAAACAATTAGCTGTGAAGTGAAATTAATTTTCAACGGTAGGAACAATTGAGAGGAAGAGAACTTTAAATATTGTATACAAATGGACAGGTAATATATTGAGTTGTCCTAATTTTGTTCAGACGTTTCAGCTTCATCTGGATGAATGGTGTCATCGATGGCCATGTTGGTCAACAGGTCACCAAGTGTGTCATCATCCAAAACAGGGACATCTCCAGCAACTTCTTCGACAGGACCGCTCACCAAATGGCACTTGCGAAAACCAATCAAAATGGTGGCCACAGGCAAGTCACCCCACACACCAGTCACCCATGACACAATCTTAGAGCGAGAGGGGCCACGCAGCACCAACTTTGACCCCGTTGCTTTGCTGAGCCGCACTTGTCTCTTCAGTTCGTTGAGCCAATGGGCACGCAGCATGACCTTCAGCATGACCTTCAAGGGACGAATCTACGCGACGTCCGCTGGCTGGCATATCCAGGTAAATCGCGGCGGAACACGCTCCAGCACGACATTCAGACTCTCAGCGTAGGCCACGACCTCCTCGGTGAAGTGCGCGCTGAAGTCGTCCCAGATCAGCATGACCTTCTTCGTTGCCCGGTCCGCGCGCGAAGCAAAGTGGAACTTCAAGAACGCAAGAGATATCCCTGCATTCCACCATGCTGCCGAGTTCCCGTAGATCTGGCACCGGTGCGCACGCTGCAGAGGTAGCACCTCCCTCCAGACTTTCTTGCCAAACTCTTAACTCTTCTTTAGGTTCTCTTGCACGACTTCCTTGACGGTCGACTTCGTTGTCTTCAGGACCAAGAAGAGCGGGTGCTTGGCGCCCGTGCTGTCCGCCAGAAGCATGACCGTCGCTCTGTCCTTGGGCTTCCCGCCGCGCTTCACCCACACCGTGTTCTCTTCGGCCTCGTTGAGCGTCTTCGTCGGGAGGGACTCGTAGTTCACCCCTCTGTAATCCGCATTGTAGATGCGCTCCATCCCATGTTCTGCCACGACGCCGTGAATACGTTCGGCAAACGCTTCAAGGGTTCGAGCACCATCTTCATTCGTGTCCTGGCCAACGCGTGTCTTCGTTCGAAACATGAGGTTATTGCACTGCTTGAACCCACGGATCCAGCGCCACCCGGTCTTGAACTCGGCCTCAGTCAGACCCACGTCGATGTCAGTTTCTAATGCCATGAGTCTGAGCATTGCGTACGTGACAGGTATACCGTCTTGCGCATACCATGCACCCATCGAATCAGCTGCTCCTCTGCCTCTTGTGGCAGGGTTGTTCCGATGCCTCGCAACCGGGCAGTCTTCTGGCGGCTCGTGCATGCGCGATTGGCCATAGCCTCGATGCGCTGGCGGCGGTCCACCCATCCATGAACCTTCTTCCTTGTGCTCTCTCGTTCGGTGGCAGTTGAGTTGGCACAGTA